>NC_081554.1:21457365-21549485 GCF_963082655.1 Stomoxys calcitrans
AATGTTTTGATATAGCTCCCATATAAACCGATTTTGGGTCTTGACTTCTTGAGCCTCTAGAGGGCGCAATTATCGTCCGATTTGGCAAGAATTGTTCAAGAAGTGTTTTGTTATGATTTCCAATAACTGTGTTAAGTATGGTGCAAATCGGTACATAACCTGGTATAGCGCCCATATAAACCGATCTTGGGTCTTGATTTTTTGTGCCTCTAGAGGGCGCAATTCTTATCCGATTGGAATGAAATTTTGCACGACGTGTTTTGTTATATAACAACTGTGTTAAGTATGGTCCAAAACGGTTCATAACCTGATATAGCTGCCATATAAACCGATCTTGGGTCTTGATTTCTTGAGCCTCTAGAGTGCGCAATTCTTATCCGACTGGAATCAAATTTTGCACGACGTGCTTGTTATGACTTCCAATAACTGTGTTAAGTATGACGCAAATCGGTACATAACCTGATATAGCTGCCATATAAACCGATCTGGGGTCTTGACTACTTGAGCCTTTAGAGGGCGCAATTCTTATCCGATTGGTCCATAACTTGATATAGCTGTCATATAAACCGATCTGGTATCTTGACTTCTTGAGCCTCTAGAGGGCGTAATTCTTATCCGATTGGAATGAAATTTTGCACGACGTGTTTTGTTATGATATCCAACAACTGTGTTAAGTATGGTCCATAACGGTCCATAACCTGATATAGCTGCCATATAAACCGATATGGGGTCTTGATTTCTTGAGCCTCTAGAGGACGCAATTCTTATCCGATTGGAATGAAATTTTGCACCACGTGTTTTGTTATGACTCCAACAACAGTGCCAAGTATGGTTCAAATCGGTCAAAAACCTGATATAGCTGTATATATCCGTATATATCTGTCACCTGATTCCACCCTCTAGAGGCTTTGCCAGAGCATGTATCAATCCATCTTCATAAAATATTACAATTCTACTACTACCATAAAAATTGCGGATTTTAGTTGAAATCTATCTGTCGCATTTGATAACTTAGCCCACCGATTTTGTATCAGTAGAATGAGTACCACAAACCTTTAGGGCTTGGCTGCTAATACAAAATTTTAGACAACAAGTTTTAATATAAATTTTTTTTTAACAGTAATTTTGCATTGTAAATAATTAATTACAAAGTCATTTCCTATCTGTCTGTTGCCTTCTCTTTGTAATGACAAAAATATATTAGGCTACAGTACATATGAGTCTAAATCAAACGAGCAAAAACCAGTACAAACAAGACACAAAAGCCTGTAAAGTAAGTCAATGCCAGTCACATACATTCATAGTTGTCGAAATAGGCACCAATTAGGAAGGAGAAAAATGTAGACAAAACCGATTACAATTAGCGCTACATTCAAGATAAAATCTAGAATAATTGGTATTGTAAAAAGATTTGATTATAATTATTTGACCCATATGTTACAACATATACATTTGCACAAAATTTGTTCCAAATTGGATGAGAATTGCGCCCTCTAGAGGCTGAAGTAGTCATGACCCAAGATCGATTTATATGGCAGCTATATCAAAACATGGAACGATTTGGCCCATTTACAATCCCAACAGACCTACACTAATAAAAAGTATTTGTGCAAAATTTCAAGCAGCTAGCTTTACTCCTTTGAAAGTTAGCGTGCTTTCGACAGACTTGTGCTCTCTTTTAAAGAACTGCAGCAGGAGACTTCAGACCTATTCCAGTTTTTGCTTTATAAAAAAAGCCTTATTTTCATACCCACCACCGAAGGATGGGGGTATATTCATTTTGGCATTCCGTTTGCAACACATCGAAATATCCATTTCCGACCCTATATAGTATATATATTCTTGATCAGCGTAAAAATCTAAGACGATCTAGACATGTCCGTCTGTCTGTCCGTCTGTCTATTGAAATCACGCTACAGTCTTTAAAAATAGATATATTGAGCTAAAACTTTGCACAAACTCTTTTTTTGTTCATAATCTGGTTAAGTTCGAAGATGGGCTATATCAGACTATACCTTGATATAGCCCCCATATAGACCGATCCGCCGATTTAGGGTCTTAAGCCCATTAAAGCCACATTTATTATCCGACTTTGCTGAAATTTGGGACAGTGAGTTGTGTTAGGCCCTTCGACATCATTCGTCAATTTGGCTCAGATCGGTCCAGAGTTGGATGTAGCTGCCATATAGACCGATCCTCCGATTTAGGGTCTTAGGCCCACAAAAGCCACATTTATTATCCGATTTGCTAAAATTTGGAACAGTGAGTTGTGGTGGGCCCTTTGACATCCTCTATCAATTTGGTCCAGATCGGTTCAGATTTGGATATGGCTGGCATATAAACCGATTTCTCGATTTAAGCCCATAAAAGCCACATTTATTGCCCGATTTTGCTAAAATTTGGAACAGTAAGTTGTGGTGGGCCCTTTGATATCCTTCTTCAATTTGGCCCAGATCAGTCCAGATTTGGATATAGCTGGCATATAGACCGATCCTCCGATTAGAGGGTCTTAGGCCCAAAAAAGCCACATTTATTATCCGATTTTGCCGAAATTTGGGGCAGTGGGTTTCGTTAGGCCCTTCGACAACTTTCTTCCATTGGGACCTTATATGTTCAAATTTGGATATAGCTGCCATATAGACCGATTTCTCGATTTAAGGTTTTGGCTCCATAAGAGGCGTATTTATTGTCCGATGTGCCAGAAATTTGAGACAGTGAGTTGTGTTAGGCTCTTCGACGTCGTTCTTCAATTTGGCCCAGATCGGTTCCGATTTAAATATAGCTGCCATATAGACCGATCTCTAGATTCAAGGTTTTGGGCCCACAAAAGGCGCATTTATTATCCGTTTTTGCCGAAATTTGGGACAGTGCTTGGTGTTAGGTTCTTCGACATTTTTCTGCAACTTGGCCCAAATCGGTGCAGATTTGGATATAGCTGCCATATAGAGCGATATCTCGACTTAAAGTCTTGGCCCCATAAAAGGCGTATTTGTAATCCGATTTCACTGAAATTTGACACATTGACTTATGTTAGGCTTCTCGACATCCGTGTCATTAATGGTTAAGATCGGTTTATTTTTAGATGTAGCTACTGTACACATTTATTTTTTCCAAATCGTAACATATTTCGATATAACTGCTATGAGACATAAGGTATACAATTTTCACCGGATGATGATGATGATGATTTGATGAAAGGTGGTTTACATATATACCCGTGGTTGTGGGTATCCAAAGTTCGGCCCGGCCGAACTTTACGCCTTTTTACTTGTTGTACCTGGTTTCCAACGACATGTGGCTAACCGACAATCATTTGGATAGAGAAGTCTTGTCCTTGTTTAGAGAAGTATTACAAAACTGAAGGTCTCAAGAATGTGTCAGCTTTTGAAACTTACTTCAAGCTTAATAGGCCGACATGTAAACCTATACTCAATGTTGAACTGTAAAGATCAACATTTTTGGAAACTACAAGTATGAGATATAGAGTTAATATAATGTTACAAATATAATTACCCGATTAGCATACCCTCCAGTCTATTGTTGGTGGTTTATATAAAAAAAATCCTCTACCATTACTACAAGGCAGATGCTGCATATTTGTGTCTTCTTGTAAGCGTGAGCATGAGTAACAGCCTTTTTATGTTGCGTATAGTACGTCATATGTGTACTACATGCCCCCAGATGTAAAATAAATTTTAAAACATGTTGTATGTGCATCCTTTTCCACATTGGTATGTGGAGCGTTTCTAAGTCTTTCTTTGCTGTAACATTCATGCCTTTGTTATGTGATTTTGTTGTGTTTTTTTTTCTTTTGCTTTTCTTCTTGTTTTTCTATTGTTGTAAAGCCTCCATGAATTCCCCTTTGTAATGCTCATTCACTCAGCCAGGCAAAGTCACATCTTGAGTGCCGTACATTGATAGTAATACACACATAAACACATACTCGTAGCCAAAAACCTTTTGGTATTTTGTATGTTTTGTCGCATAGAGGAACACAAGAAAGATAGTCACCACGACCCACTCTCTTACATGTACACACACACGCACCCACACATCACACTTTGGCATATATTCGCACAAGCGAAAGAGATTCTTTGGTGTAGCAAAGCAAGAAAAAAATTATATCTCAACGTCCTGCAAAGCTGAAAGATCATTTATCACCAACATTTACACACTCATGCATCCACTCCAATCTCGCACAGGCACAGACACACACCCGCTCTCTCTCTCTCTTGGTATAACCTCGTTAATGTTGCAATTGCTTATGGGGGTTGGAGCACGTGTCGCTGATGCGTATGACTCAAAGTGTGAGTGTGGTGATTCTGGCTCATGAAAGTGGCTTTGTGTGTAATGAAAATATTAAAAGCTTTATACGCTCTTGATATGCTGTGCTATCAGCTGAAATGAACTCTATCATCATTGCTAGCACTCGGAAACAGCCATACAGTTGGGTGTGAAATAATAGCAACATTGTTAATGGAATATTTCAGAGTTTAGTATAAAAAGCGAATTACCTGATGCCTGGCTTACCTAGATTGGAAGTAGGCCCTTGTGTTTTGGAAGTAGGCCCAGCATGTGTAGTACTCACTTATAACCCGAGATTCCGAAAAAAAGGTAAGGATAGCGCTAATACCTTAAAACGACAAGACAAATTTTTAAGGCACCAAATGCTTATAGACCTAATAATCTTCAGCCCTTTCAACCCAATACCATGGAGAATATCGGGACACCTAACGAACATATATAGGGGTGTTATATGCAAAATTTATACCAACTTTGACCAAAATCCGTACTTATAGCAGGCATAGCAAAAGGCATTATGCAAAATTTTGGGAAATTGGTTGAATCAAAATGACCACGATATGACAATATTATTTTATTTTATTTTTTATACCATACACCATACACACTCTGGTACAGGGTAGTATAACTTAGTGCATTTGATTGTAACACCATGAAAGAAGAGAGATAGAGAGATTTGGATGTGTTACAAACGAAATGGTGGTACAAAATTGAAAATATTTCGTCTGTCCTTGTGTACACATAAAGTTGAACTGGGTTGCGTATGAGTGTTATTTTTAAACATAGCTACATAAACAATCATACGCACCGTGGGATATAATCAAGCAGATTATGTAAGTATAGAACACGTATGAAATATTTCAAAATTAAACGTCTTGATAATAATACGGATCGACTTAATTGATAAGTATACCGATCGACTTAGAATCACTTTTTGATTTGATTTACTAATGTCCGTCTGTCTGTCTGTCTGTCCGTCTGAAATTTGATACGGATTGTTTACTAATCCAACAGAAAACATCCGCCTAAGTCCATCCAAATTGGTTCAGAATTGGATATAGTTTCCACATTCTTCTTATAAGGTAGGTGTAGAGTATTATACAGTTGGCATCGCCCTACTTTTGCCTGTCCTTACTGTTTTTTTTTTTTTGCCCAATTTCGTAATTTTAATCCGCACTGCCCACTGATAAAATTATTGGGTTGCCCAAAAAGTAATTGCGGATTTTTTAAAAGAAAGTAGATGCATTTTTAATAGAACTTAGAATGAACTTTAATCAAATATACTTTTTTTACACTTTTCTTCTAAAGCAAGCTAAAAGTAACAGCTGATAACTGACAGAAGAAAGAATGCAATTACAGAGTCACAAGCTGTGAAAAAATTTGTCAACGCCGGCTATATGAAAAATCCGCAATTACTTTTTGGGCAACCCAATACAATAGAACTACACGTTAATCCAACAATCGTAGATATGGGAGTTATATTTAAAACCGAATCCATATCTTCAAGTTTAAAAAGACTTCGTCTTTGGGCCAAAGAAGTCACCTGAAGATAATTGGGTAAAAATTGGGATCAGTATTTTGTACATAAATTAACATGGAAAGAGGACAGACAGATAGAAATTGAGGCAGATGGCGAAGTAATGCCATTTGGCAGCTCCGCTGTATTGAGGATAAAAGATGGGGGTGTGTCTTAGTACGCAGAAATCGGCTATATTTCTCAGTATGGGCTGAATACCTATTTGGAAGATTCCACAACTCCAGCGATACTAAAAAAAAACAAGTTCGGCCGTGCCGAATCTTATATACCATCCACAATGGATCGCATTTGTCGAATTCTTTTCCCGGCATCTCTTCTTAGGCAAAAAAAGGATATAAGAAAAGATTTGATCTGCTATTAGAGCGATAACAAGATATGGTCCTGTTTGGACCACAATTAAATTATATGTTGGAGACCTGTGTAAAATGTCAGCCAATTCGAATAAGAATTGCGCTCTGTGGGGGCTCAAGAAGTAAAATAGAGAGATCGATTTATATGGGGCTATAGACAGATTCAGACCATAATAAACACGTATGTTAATGTTCATGAGAGGATCCGTCGTACAAAATTTCAGGCAAATCGGATAATAATTGCGATCTCTAGAGGCTCAAGAAGTCAAGACCCAAGATCGGTTTATATGGCAGCTATATCAGGTTATGGACCGATTTGAATCATACTTTGCACAGTTATAGGATATCATAACAAAATACTACGTACAAAATTTCAGTCAAAGCGGATAAGAATTGCGCCCTCTAGAGGCTCAAGAAGTCAAGACCCAAGATCGGTTTATATGACAGCTATATCAGGTTATGGACCGATTTGAACCATACTTTGCACAGTTATTGGATATCATAGCAAAATACTACGAACAAAATTTCAGTCCAATCGGATAAGAATTGCGCACTCTAGAGGCTCAAGAAGTCAAGACCCAAGATCGGTTTGTATGACAGCTATATTAGGTTATGGACCGATTTGAACCATACTTTGCACAGTTGTTGGATATCATAACAAAACACGTCGTGCACAATTTCTTTCCAATCGGATAAGAATTGCGCACTCTAGAGGCTCAAGAAGTCAAGACCCAAGATCGGTTTATATGGCAGCTATATCAGGTTATGGACCGATTTGAATCATACTTTGCACAGTTATAGGATATCATAACAAAATACTACGTAAAAAATTTCAGTCAAAGCGGATAAGAATTGCGCCCTCTAGAGGCTCAAGAAGTCAAGACCCAAGATCGGTTTATATGACAGCTATATCAGGTTTCGAACCGATTTCAATCATACTTGGCACAGTTGTTGGATATGATAACAAAACACGTCGTGCACAATTTCTTTCCAATCGGATAAGATTTGCGCACTCTAGAGGCTCAAGAAGTCAAGACCCAACATCGGTTTATATGGCAGCTATATCAAAACATGGACTGATATGGCCCATTTACAATACCAACCGACCTACACTAATAAGAAGTTTTTGTGCAAAATTTCAAGCGGCTAGCTTAACTCCTTCGGAAGTTAGCGTGCTTTCGACAGACAGACGGACATTACGGTCAGCCATGCAAAGGATAAGCGGTCGCAAATTAGCATGGAGAGAGGACAGACAGACAGACGAACAGTGTAGGGCTAATTTCAGGTAAGCTGCGAAGAATAAGAGGTCACCGGGCAGAGAGACAGACACACAGGGCAGAGATAATTTCAGGCTTCTACTGGATTCCGTAGTTGACGAATGGTTAAACGGACTTCAGGTATGATGTTAAGCGCGGAAGGATAAGAAGCCCTCGGCCAAGTGCTGCAGAAGCCAAGGTCCCCAGAAGGGGTCCGGCGCCCACATGCAATGGGACCAAAGTCAGCGTTTGATGTATCCACGTTAGGAACGGCTGTATTAAAAGTCCTGTTGGCTAGGTGAAAAACGTAACAAGTAGGAACCCGGAAAAAACTGAAAGGGGAAAGTCTCAAGAGGAGAATTTATCTACATTGCAGGGACTAATGACCCCAGTACCGGCAGGTGGAAAACGTGACAAGTAGGATCCCGGAAAAAAACTGAAAGCGGAAAGTCTCAAGAGGAGAATTTATCTACATTGCAGGGACTAAGCTGCCTGTACTGGAGTATAGGCAGCTGATCGTAAATCCAAGCAGACACCTAGCCGTCGTCATCAACTGATTGCAATGTTTCCTTGGTTACAGACTTAGCTAGGATAACAGATAAAGCTACACGTTAGCAAAATAAAGGGTGATTTTTTAGCTATTATCTTTTTGACAACACTAGTTTAAACAGCTCACGCTCGTTTCATGGTTTGTTTCACTGTCAAATATCTTCAGTTTGGTCTATAAATAAACCATGAATCTTCTTACAAACGAACCACGCTTGCAAATTATTGAATTTTATTATCAAAATGCATGCTCTGTTAAGAAAGTGCATCGTGAGCTTCTTCCTTTTTACGACAAAGCAAATTTTTGGCTCAATGGGTACGTAAATAAGCAGAAATGTCAATTTTGGAGTGAAGATCAGCCAGAAGCATTGCAAGGTTACAGTTTGCTGCGTTTTATGGGCTCGTGGTATAATTGGACCATACTTCTCCAAAGATGATGCAAATCGTAATGTAACTGTGATTAGCGTGCGCTCCACGACTCGCTACCATATCCATTATAATATGCATATGGGGGCTGGTCTGGTCACAGTTTCAGCGAAAGTCTCGGTTTTAGCGAAATCGGACAACAAATCCGATTTTTACGGGACTTAGACCCTAAATTGGAAGATCGGTCTATAGATATAGTATGATCTAAACTATATGGAGGTCGCATGGCGGGAGGCGTAATACAAGTCACTGTGCCCAATTGCAGCGAAATCGGGCAACAAATGCAGCTTTTATGAGCTAAAGACTCTTAATCGGCAGATCGCTCTACATGGCAGCTATAACTGAATAAAGACAGATATAAACCATAATTGAGTCGAATATCAGGACAACTGCTTTTTCAAATTTCAGCGAAATCGAGTGATAAGTAAAGGTTTTATAGGCTTTAGACCCTCAATAAGCAGATCGGTTTACATGGCAGCTATATCTAAATATAGTCCGATTTAAACCATATTTGTCGGATGTCAGGAGGCTTAAAACAATTCACTATTTAAAATTTTAGTGAATTCAGGTAATAATTGCGGCTTTTATGGGCTTCAGACCTTCAATCGGCAGATCGGTGTATATGGCATTTATATCTAAATATTGTTTCTTCTGAACCATATTTAGGTGTGATGACGGAAGGCTTAATATAACTCACTGTTTCAAGCTTCAGCGAAATTGGGTAATAAATTTAGCTTTTATGGGCTCAGGACCCCTTATCGGCTGATCCCTCTATATGGCAGCTACATCTGAATATAGACCAATCTGAACCATATTTGAGTCGGGTGTTGGGAGACTTAAAACAACTCTCTGTTTTTTTTTATTTTCATGGAAATCGGATAATAAATGCGCCTGTAATAGGCTTAAGACCCTAATCCGGAATGTCGGTCTAATTGGCATATATATTCAAATATGGCCTGATATGGGCCACATTCGATTTGAATATCGGGGCCGCTAGTACAACTTCTGGTTACAAATTTCAGAGATTTTGGACAAAAAATGAGACTTTTACGGGCTTAAGGCCCTAAATCGCCGGTCTTCGACGTGTTGCAAACGGAATGACTGAATGAATATACCCCCTATCCTATGGTGGTGGGTATACAAATAGACTGCCATTTTAATCTATCAGTATTGCCTTGATGCCAATGTGAAAACCTGACTACATTTCGAATATTCATGTTTAGCTATGGCCGTTGCCTTTTGTATTTGCACAACTGTTGTAAACGTGTTGTATTTGCTATCTAGAAATACGTCACATCGTCATGAGAAAGCAGCGAAAATCACAGCATTTCATCACAATTCATAAATACAACCACAAACAAACAAGCCATGCATGCGTACAGGCAGTGGCCGCCCAACACCGACGACCTAACCGCCAGATGTGTTTACCATTTGTCAGAAAAATGTTGCCACTTTCTATACAACCTGATTTAACAACATTTAATGTCATGTCCCCACGAATACACAGTCACTCACAAGCATGCATACAAAGCATAACCCATATACATATGTGGAAGGGCTCTACACATACACACAGAAAATATTATCTAACCTATTTTCAGTGCAGTACATTAAAATATACTGGAGCTTATAGAGGTGTATGTATCCGTGTGTGTGTGTGTATGTGATGGCATGTGTTTGAGGTAGTGCCACCGTACCATAGTGTGGCCTGGCAGATGGTGGAACCACCATCACCATTACCACAATCCATGCCGACAAGAGCAACAGCGGTATGGAGGCCCTCATCCGTATGCTGCACATCATCGTCACCATAATCGCTGCGTTACCAACATCTAAACACACATTAACTGTCAGGGAGCACAAACCGCCGTCATGTTTCAAAATTCACATCCACATCAGCTACACTTCAGCATAACTTCAACATGTTTTTGTTGGTGTATTGTTTTTCTTTCCCGCTACGGAGCAAGGGGATTTCGATATGCTCTGCAATGAATGGCTGGTTGGGCTGAAAGAGGTATGCCAAAATCCAAGGTTTGGGCGAAAGCATTTTCCTTTTTTTTTTTGCCCATTACCCCATTTAAGCTTTCTGTTACCAATGTTTTAGCTGTTTACAAGTTTTGTATACATTTTCATTTTCCTCCAAGGATATTAGAACAGGTTGCCAAAAATAATAAAAAAGGTGAAAATTAAATATTTACAAAAAAACCATAGCAGCAGGCATGTTGCATTTGGTGGAAGGGGGAAGAGCATAAAGTTGAGATATCACTTAGGCATCGCCTCAGGTGATTACAACAGGCTTAATAAAGGTGATGAAATATGTGGCTTTAAGGCTAAGGCTTAACTTTGGTGTTAAAGAAATGTTAATTCGCATTAATAGAAAATCTATTGACAATATTAAGGCTTATGGTAGAGAAATATTTTTTTATAGCCACCGCCATACGATGGGGGCTATACTAATCTAGATATTCCCTCAGAAAAACGTCGAAATTTTGATCTGCGACCCCATAAGTGTCTTGGCATTCCAAGTCGATCGAGCCATGATCGTCCGTCTGTCGAAATGCCTATATCGGTCGAATATGTAACAAGTACAAGTGTTAAGTTCAGCCGGGCCGAATCTTATATACCCTTCACCATGTATCGCATTTGTCGAGTTCTTTTCCCGGCATCTCTTTTTAGGCAAAAAATGGATAAATGAAAAGATTTGCTTTGCTATTAGAGCGATATCAAGATATGGGCTCTAGAAGCTCAAGAAATCAAGTTCCCAGATCGGTTTATATGGCAGCTATATCAGGTTATAAACCGTTTTGAACCATACTTGGCACAGATATTGGATATCATAACAAAACACGTCGTGCAAAATTTCAATCCAATCGGATTACAATTGCGCCCTCCAGAGGCTCAAGAAGTCAAGACCCAAGATCGATCTATATGGCAGCTAAATCAGGTTATTGACAGATTTTAACCTAATTCAGCACGTTGTTGGAAGTCATAGCGAAACATGTCGTGCAAAATTGCATTCAAATCGGATAAGAAGTACGCCCTCTAGTGGCTCAAGAAGTCAAGATTCAAGACCGGTTTATATGGCAGCTATATCAAAACATGGACCGATTTGAACCATACTTAGCACTGTAGTTGGATATCATAACAAAACACGTGGTGCAAAATTTCAATCCAATCGGATAAGAATTTCGCCCTCTAGAGGCTCAAGAAGTCAAGACCCAAGATCGGTTTATATGGCAGCTATATCAGGTTATTGACCGATTTGAACCTTATTTGGCACTGTTGTTGGATATCATAACAAAACACGTCGTGCAAAATTCATTCCAATCGGATAAGAATTGCGTCCTCTAGAGGCTCAAGAAGTCAAGACTCAAGATCGGTTTATAGGGCAGCTATATCCAAACATGAACCAATATGGCCCATTTACAATCCCAACCGACCTACACTAATAAGAATAATTTGTGCAAAATTGCAAGCGGCTAGCTTTACTCCTTTGAAAGGTAGCGTGCTTTCGACAGACAGACGGACGAACGGTCAGACGGACGGACGGACAGACGGACGGACAGACGGACGGACATACGGACGGACAGACGGACGGACAGACGGATGGACAGACGGACGTACAGACGGACGGACAGACGGACGGACAGACGGACGGACAGACGGGCGGACAGACGGACGGACAGACGGACGGACAGACGGATGGACAGACGGACGTACAGACGGACGGACAGACGGACGGACAGACGGACGGACAGACGGACGGACATACGGACGGACAGACGGACGGACAGACGGATGGACAGACGGACGGACAGACGGACGGACAGACGGACGGACAGACGGACGGACAGACGGACGGACAGACGGATGGACAGACGGACGGACAGACAGACGGACAGACGGATGGACAGACGGATGGACAGACGGACGGACGGACATGGCTAGATGGACATAAATGTCACGACGATCAAGACTATATATATTTTATGGGGTCTCAGACGAATATTTCGAGTTGTTACAAACAGAATGACGAAATTATTGTAGTATACCCCCATCCTATGGTGAAGGGTATAAAAATGTCCGCTTGAAATTTTGCACATATACCTCTCATTGAATACATGGACAAATAGACGGACTGAAGCACATAGGAAGACCGGAACATTAGCCTAAATCGAATGAGAATTGAGGTTTCTAGGGGCTCAAAAATAAGACAGGGATCCATTTATATGGGAGCTGTATCCACATCTGAATCGATATAGATCATTAGCAATCCCCACCAAGCTAATGATCCATATCGATTCAGATGTGGATACAGCTCCCATATAAATGGATCCCTGTCTTACTTTTTGAGCCCCTAGAAACCTAAATACTCTTTCGATTTAGGCTAATGTGCCGGTCTTCCTATGTGCTTCAGTCCGTCTATTTGTCCATGTATTATTGTGATAAAAGTTACAGGTCGCATGTGTTGTTCGATTTTCGTAAAATTTGGTCCTCCAGTAAACAGGCTTCTTGGGAGTGGGTGATGGTCTTATGGTCTGTCCCCAGTTCCTTAGGCTGCATTGAGCTTCCCGTCACTGCACTGAGTGATGTTTCAATCTTAGAATCTTTGCATATCCTAGTCTTCCGAATCCTGATAGTTTCATCGTCCGGTCCCTATTCGTTAGGCTGTATTTAGTCTCTCGTTTCTGCACTGCCTGATGTTTGAGTATTACGAACTTTGCTTATTCAAGTCTTTCCATTATTGAGAGAAGTCGGTGATAATGTCGTCGTTGGCCCCCTTTTCGTTAGGAGGTATTAAATGTCCTGCCACTGCACCGACTGGTGTCCCAATGTGAGGATAGGCGTTATCCTAGTGGAGGCCACCGTAGTGCAGAAGTTAGCATGTCCGCCTATGACGCTGAACGCCTGGGTTCGAATCCAGGCGAGAACATCAGAAAACATTTTCAGCAATGATTTTGCCCTCCTAATGCTGGCAACATTTGTGAGGAAGTATGCCATATGAAAACTTCTCTCCCAAGAGGTGTCGCACTGCGGCACACCGTTCGAAATCTGCTGTAAAAAGGAGTTCCCTTATCATTGAGCTTCAAACTTGAATCGGACGGCACTCATTGATATGTGAGAAGTTTGCGCCTGTTCCTTAGAAGAATGTTCATGGTCAAAATTTGCATGTCTTTCCTAGTCTTCCTAATCTTGGAGAAGACAGCCCGTAGTACGCCATGCCTTTAGTCTGAGCAAGACTTGTCACGAAGACTTGATTAATGTCCACCACAAGAGAGTTCCTTCTCCGCACTGTGGAAGGCCTCCTATTTCTCCACGACTAATCTTTGGTTTTGCTTGGCTAAGAATTCCAACATGCGTTCCGTCGCGAATTTGATGACCCATCCATTAATGACGATTGTTGCCTTTATGAGCTGGGAGATGTCCATCTTTTTCCCCAGATTGAGCTTTGCTCCCCAGCGAATTTGATGACCCAACCCTTAATGATGATTGTTGCCTTTATGAGCTGGGTGACGTCCATCTTTTTTACCCAGATTGAGCTTTGCGCCCCAGGGGTTAAGGATACTTCCGACAAGCTTTGCTGGCGCAAAGCGTAGCCTTAAAATGTACCCTCTATATACAGAGCTCTGTTTGTATGGTTAGACCCCCTTTAGAGTTCAACACTTCTTCGAAAATCCGTTCCTTTCCCAGATGCTCCACTTGGGACCGATGATCTGGTGGAATCCTACCGGATGCACTGCAGATATCGATTACTTTATTAGTCATCTTTTCTCTGTTGTGCTTCGGACTGCCTTCATTGATATGTGAGAAGTTTGCCCCTGTTCCTTTGTGGAATATTCATGGGCAAAATTTACACGTCTTTCCTAGTTTTCCCAATCTTGAAATAGACAGCCCGTATTACGCCATGCCTTTAGTCTGAACCAAACTTGTCACAGAGATTTGATTAATATCCTCCACTAGTGAGTTTCTTCTCCTCTCTGTGGAAGACTCTCTGTTTTTCCGCGACTAATCCATAATTTTATTAGTTTACCAGATGCTCCACTTGCGACTGGTGATCTGGTGGAATCCTACCGGATGCACTGCAGATATCGATGACTGCATTAGTCGTCTTTTCTCAGTTGTGCTTTCTTGCAACTCTGGCGTAAGAGGCGGGATCCTTCCCTTTTCAGCAACCATCTCCCACTTCCGTGATGGCTGTGGCCTCCTTTTGTGAGTCACAATCCTCTATGAAGACTCAGGGATCGTGCGCGCTTCCTTTGTTCCTGTTGCGACTTTGCCTCCCTCCGCAGGATACTGGCTGGAGTCTCCATTGCGGGAGGGCTGGCTTGGGCTTACTAGATTACTTTAAAGCTGGGAGTTCTTTTTATATCATACACCACTAGTGTGGTACAGGGTATTATAACTTAGTGAATTTGCTTGTAACGCCAGCAAAGCTTGTCGGAAGTATCCACAACCCCTGGGGCGCAAATCTCGATCTGATGAAAAAGATGGACATCCCCCAGCTCATAAAGGCAACTATCTTCTTCAAGGGATGGGGCAGCAAATTCGCGACTCAACGCATTTTGGAACTATTAGGCAAGCAAAAACAAGGATTGGTCGCGGAAAAATAGACAGTCTTCCACAGGGTGGAGAAGGACGAAGGAACTCTCTTGTGGTGGGCTTTGATAAGGTCTCAGTGAAAAGTTTGGCTCAGACTAAAGGACCCATGGATAAGTACACCGATCGACTCAGAATCACTTTCTGATTCGATTTGGCTATGTCCGTCTGTCTGTCCGTCCGTCAGTCCGTCCGTCGGTTCAGAATTAGATACAGCTCCCATATATATGTTCGTCAGATTTTGGGTAATTTGCCATGATGTTGTCATTTATCAACCGTAGTTTTTACAGTTTGAACATATTTGCTCGCCGAGGTTCTTAAAATTGGTTTAGAATTGGATATAGCTCCCATATTCTATTTATAAGGTAGGTGTAGGGTATTATATAGTCAGTATTGCCAGACTTTTGGCCTTCCTTACTGATTTCTACTTCAGCGTCTTATTAATGTTATGCTGTTGTTGTAGCCACATTTTCATGTGGACATGGCGATCCTCGTCAAGCTCCTGTATGTAAGCAATCTCATTCCGATCCAATCGCCGCAGAAACAGGTTGGCCATTGGTCATTTAAAGGCGCCAATAACTTGCCTTGTCATACCGAGCATCATAAGCACTCAATATTTATGCAAGAGCCGGTGCTGCACGGCCTCTCACTCCAGACGGCCAGACTCTCCACTCGACACCGCTGATTGCCCGCGACTGGCGTTGCATTTACTCCGCAACCTGTGGACGCGCCCGGTTGCTCGCAACTAGGCTTCTCGTGACAACATTAATCACCACACAGATGGGACTTCAATACTCCAGCCTGTATGGTGCTCACAGCTATTCCTTGCCTGTTATCTATGTTCTTCGGGAGATATGATTCTGTTTCCATCTTCCGTAGAAGTGCCTGAAAAGTCAATTCTATCCCTTGCAGAATCCTGGACTTTCACCCGATTGGGCTGCCGTTGCAAACTCCTTTGTTTCCTTCGCCGTGTACCGTATTGCTGTCTCGGTCTTCTTCTGAGCTTAGCAAAGCCCTCGCTCACTTCTGCCATCATCCCTCTGACATCATCTCTCGATTCGGTGAGATGAATGTTTCATTGACACTGTCGCTGTCTGAATCTGAATCGTAAACACCACCTTTACTTAAAAGCTGAGGACAAACTGCGCATCCCTCTGGTTTCTCTGCCTCATCCTCATTTGTTTGTCTACCGACTGGTTGTGAGCTTGAAGTATTACTCTTGACTGCAGGAGCCAAGGCACCCATAGCTGTAGGAGGGGCGACCAAGATGCTATGGTCTGATGACACCACCGCAGCTATCGGGCCTTGGGAGACCATTTTGAGCCTTCTCTTAAAAGGCTTAAACATTTTTCGCAATGGACACCTATTCCGAGATGCAGATATTTTTCTTCAAGGAGCGAAATGAAAACACGCCTTCTCCACTGAAAGGTTTCTTTAACTCCGCGCTTTTCGTATTTGAAAAGAATTTTCCTTTGAATCTCCTATGAAATTTAAAACTTCCTTTTATGATGGACCATCATTCATGTTTCCACATCCACACACACACATTTCACACAAATTCAAGTCCACATTACCATAGTTTGTAAGTCTGAGTCCACCTATATGTGTTATTGTCAGCAGCTTAAAATAGGTTGATGCTGTCAACACTATTGGTCATATTATAATGCACCATGTCCTAGCCCTGCCTACTGCCCCAAACCTTAGAAAAGGATACTTACATTGGCCAAAGGATAACATTTTTGCGCACATTTGTAAAGCCACCCAATAGACTTTTTGTTGGAAAAATTTAGGTCACAGTGTCATTACATCAAAATCAAATTTATCAATTAATTAATTAGACGCATCATTGATTGCTCAATGCATGCAAAATTGAACCTTGATCATTGAAAGGTTATGTGTGAGTGTGTTTGTGTGTGTGTGTGTGTGAATAGGTTGATGGTTATGACAGACAGTGAACAGCAGTGAGTTGTAATGCGGAAAATACAAAATTTCGATGTAATTGTCAAACTGCGGACAGAATTTAAGTGCATGCGTTTGCACGAAAGGTTATTAGAATGTCAACGTTGGCTAATTAAATGTTGCATTTGGCAACATATGCATATTTAATGAGGTGAATTTTAAGGGAAACCTGGGAGGAAAAAAGGTTAAAATATGGGACAAATCAAAATATATGGAAGGATGTTAAGGGGTACCATTGCAAACAAGCTGCTGATTTGGCTTCTAGAGTAAGCGTTTTTCTGATTTCAATAAAACTGGATAGGTAGTGTTTGTCTATGTCTTATAACACACGAATATTTTCGAAATTTGGATACAGAGCCAAGGATTATGAAGAGAAGGCCCGAATCTAAATCTATTACAGCCTGCAATTAAACCGGCTCCTAGATATAATGTTAATATTTGTAAGATTCTAGCCGAACCTGGCCGCTACGTCTTCTTTAACTCTCTAATATTGTCGCTCTGAATGTGGAATTCATGCCACTGTAACCTATGTCCGTCTAAGACGCTTAATGTCTGCTTTCAAATTCTGGTGAGAATGTCGAAAATTCTGGCGACATTTGCGAGGTTCCATGCCGTGCATGGTCATGTAAAAAATTGTTCCCAAAGAGGTGTCGCACGCCGTTCGGATTCAGCTATAAAAAAGAGGTCCCTTAACATTGAGTTTAATCTTAAATCGGAAAGCAATCATTGATGTGTGAGAAGCTGCCCCTTCTCGTTTCCTGGAAAATAATTAATCTACTCCCAAATGTCTTTCTTTTGAGTCCTATACTACCGTATTGGTAAATATTTCCGGCTTGGGGGTGTTTCGCAAATGGGATTGGCACCTAGACGCTTGGCCCTTAAAGTAAGTAAAAGCTTCGTGCTCTAATTTCAAATACAATGTACATGAGGCCCATATTGGCATGAGCCGTGAATAAGTACTGTTTGAAGGCGGGTTGGACCCCAGGCTCTTTGTTCCATTAGTTAGATACTCATATTACCGTGGTCGGTAAACACGATAAAAAAAGTATTTTGGGGGGAGGCCTGCTCCCCAAAAACACATGGCTTTTCAGTTAGATATCTTGCAAGCACCTATCGTTTGAGTTCTATATTGTTGTGATTGGTCCATATATCCATTTGACAGGTTTTGGGAGGCCCCTGAAGCACCCAAACCCAACAATAGAAACCAAGTTTTGCTTTTGGCACCTGCAAACAAATCGCATTAACCAATCTCCGAGATCTGGGGTTTTTGAAAATTAAAGTAATGATAAGTTCTTTGTAAGGGAGGGATGGCACCTCAGACATTTCGACTCAAATATGGATACACAATTTGTGTTCCAACCCCAAATCCCTTTAATTTGAGCCCCATATTGCCATGGTCGGTTTTGAGGATGGAGTACCCTTAAATACCTTTAATTTGAGTGTCATATTGTCATAATTGATCATATAACCCATTTGACGTATCTTTAGGGGGCAAAGCGCCACTTTGACTTGACGGCAAATTTTAATGTCATATTCGTAATCTACTCCCAAATACCTTTCATTTGAGTCTCACATAGCCATTGTCGGCTGATATCCCCATTTGGGGGTTTTTGGGGTTGAGGCGATCTCCCATTACTTGGATCAAATTTTTTATGTCATATTTGTAATCTACTGCCGAATACTTTTCATTTGAGTCCCATATACACAAAAACGTCGAATATATCTGTTTCGAGGAGTTTTGGGGTTGGGGGTGCACGATGGGTACTAGGACCCAAATTTTAATACGAAAATACCTCTCATTTTTTTCCGACATACTCGTTGTCGTTGATGTGAAATTAAAAAAATGCCATAGTTTCATGCACAAATTCAGGTGTTCAACCGTGTCGAAAGCTTTGGAGTGATTCAAAAGAACCAGAAAGCCAATTTTGTTCTCATCAATGTCATTTCTGATCGATTCAGCCACTTCAACCAATTCAGTAATGCAACTATGATCAGAACGGGAGCCGGACTGTCTTGCTGACAATAGGAACTCTTGGTGAAGATATACCGACATCTGTCCATTAAGAATTTTCTCGAAAACTTTACAGAGATAGCATAGAATTAATATCGGCCGATAATCAACGTTGGATTTGGGAATGGGGATAATCTTTGCATGCTTCCTAATAATAGGATACACACTGGAGCTCAAAATTGAATTAAACAGGTACGTAAAGTACGGTATGAGATATGGAAGTAACATTCGTACAAAGCCAAGCCAACTGCATTTGACAAAACTCTCATAAACATCATCACTGTAAAATTACGTGTCCGTTTGTATATCGTGTATGCTTACGAAGGTCCTGTCGAGTTCATCTAGATCCCCATGGTATCGAGTGTATGACTTGGGTTTACCCACTCCGATGTCATGTATCACCTTCCACTTACTCTTCGCGCCCACTGCGCAATCATATCCGGAGACTTGAAACGCTTTCATCTACTGTAAGCCAAGTCCCTATCCCCGAGTTTTGGGGTTGGGGCGGCCCGATGGGTACTTGGACTCAAATTCTAATACCATATTCATATTCTACTCTCCAATACTTCTCATTTGATACCCATATTTTCCCGGTCGGTCCACTTCCGATTTCGGGTAGTGTTTTGGCTTAAGGGGGAGGGTCCGCCCCCCTCCGATATCAAAAAGTTATGTAGCCTATTTTTCCTTCCATACCAACCTATACGATCTGTGAAAAATTCAATGTAATCGGTTCAGCCGTCCTTGAGTCTATACGGAACAAACAAACAAATACAAATTGATTTTTATACCCACCACCGTAGGATAGAGGGTATATTCATTTAGTCATTCCGTTTGCAACACATCGAAATATCAATTTCCGACCCTACAAAGTATATATATTTCGGATCGTCGTAAAATTCTAAGACGATTTAACGATGTCCGTGTGTCTGTCCGTCCGTCACTCTACAACCTTAAAAATTGAGATAGTGAGCTGAAATTTGGCACAGATACGTCTTTCTGATGCACGCTAGTTAAGTTCTTGAACGGACCAAATCGGTCCATATTTGGATATAGCTATATATATATATATATAGACCGATATAGACCGATTTTTCGTTAAAGGGTTTAATGCCCATAAAAACTTTATTTTTCCTCCGATTTTGCTGAAATTTGACACAGTGAGTAGCTTAAGGCTTCCCGCCAACAGACTCAAATATGGTTCAGATCGGTGTATATTTAGATATAGCTGCTATATAGACCGATCTGCCGGTTAAGGGTCTAAGGCTCATAAAATCTGCATTTGTTACCCAATATCACTGAAATTTGATACAGTGGGTTTATTTAAGGCTTCCGACATCTGACCTAAATATGGTTCAGGTCCGACTTTATTTAGATATGAAGGGTCTGTAGCCCATAAAAGCTTTATTTTTTAACCGATTTCGATGAAATTTTAAACGGTGAGTTGTTTTGGGCCTACAAACATAGCACCAAAATATAGTTCAGAACGGACTATATTTAGATATAGCCGTCATATACACCGATCGGCCCAATAAAGACTTTGAAGCCCATAAAAGCTTTATTTTTTATCTGATTTCCCTGAAATTTGAAACAATGGGTAGTTCTATACCTCTATGACATCTGACCTTAATATGGATTAAATCGGGCGATATTTAGATATAGCTGCCATATAGGCCGATGTCCCGAATTAAGGGTCTAAAGCCTATAAAAGATTTATTTATTACCCAGACTGTATTTTGACACAACTGTTCGACGAATTCTCCATCAAGACCTTAAATTTAATACCTACAATTTGGCTGTTGTGCAAAAAATAACTGAAAGCTATTTTGATGCCCGTCAAAATTCATGTGAAATGCTGATTACCATCCTGCCTGAAGACGGGGTAGTATTTTCCAGTGACGAGGCTTACTGTGAAATGCTTATTGACATCCTGCCTGAAGAAGTGGTAGTTTTTTCGAGTGACCAGGCTCACTTTTACATCTCCAGCTGTGTCAACAAACAAAAAATGCGCTATTGAGGTGGTGTAAATCCTCAAGAGCACCTCAAGAACAACATTTGCGACGCCATTGCCAGCAAACCCATTGATATGCTGCAAAGAGTGGACACGAATTTCAAAAGTCCACTTAGCCAGTGTATACGCAATGGGGGTCGCCATTTAACTAAAGTCGTTTTCAAGACTGCATGAAAAAATGAGATTTTTTATTCCCAATTTAAAAAAAAAAAAAGATTAACAAAAAGTGAATTTTTATAAATCTTTCAAATAAGGAAAATTCTCTTATGCACCCGATTTTTGTAGGAATTTTTGAGCACTATCCAGGAAAACTTAAATTTTGGAAATCGGGCCACAAATGAAAATTTGAGTGCCCGACAAATTTTCCAAATTCTGAGGTGACCAACTGTAGAGGCCTGCTAAGAGGCGCCCGCACCACCTAAGGCCTTAAAAATCTCCACATGATGGGGTTATTACCTCAGCTCTAACCATTTAAAATTTCAAAAAGGTATCTCTACCCGTTCTCAAAAGGCTTATTTTCTACTATTTTATTTTTTTCGATTCTTTTCCACAGTGTGCCTCTCTGCACCAGCCTTTAGGACTTTGCTGAGAAAAGGGGGACCCTTATCTCTGAGCTTAAGCTTGAACATCATTAATATGAGAGCTGCTTCAGTGGAAGTTCCTTAATGAAATGTTCTGGGGGAAATGTTGCTAAATGGTGGCGATGAAACAAAAGTATGGCCAGGCCATATCCAATGTCCAAATGGGTTTTTTGGTCATTGGAAAAAGTTTACTCTTTTATTTCCCTTGCAAAAATCCATCAAAAACTTTGCCCACTCTGGCTCATCATTTTCCGCAATGCCATGACTTCAATCACTCGAATCAATATACAAAAACGTAAAGGCAATGGCTATGCATTCGCATTACCACTAAACTGTTAACAACTCTTAAAACCACGAAAAACAACTTCCGACCTTAGTTTTTCCCAACAACATTGCAGTTGATAACAGTAGCTACAGAAGCTGTATGGCCAAACACACAAATAAACAGCCACAATGCCACATAGGGCAATGGAAATACACACAAAATTGGCATATACGAATTTTCCACACGATTCTGTGGATTTCCGTGGAAGTTCAACTAGAAATTACGGCATCATTTCCTACTTGGCTAACCACACAAACAACAACACCATCAACAGCATCATTAAATAACAAAAAATATACCCCCACCCCCACCACATACCCACACACACCAAACACCTAGCAAAACATGTAAACCAGAGCTGCAACAACAAGAACTCGCAGGTAAAAGGATATGAGCAATCACCCATGTGGGGGGGGAATGTCATCATAAACATATATGTTTTTAAGTCAGTCACGTGTAAAAATGTTACGTTGAGCAGAAATTGTCATAAATCGCTGTTGTTGTTTACTTTTTTTCTTTCTTGGTAGTCAGTAGTTGGGGATATATGACTGCATGGGGGCTTACAGCGAAATTAACACGTATATGAAGGTGTCAGTGTGTGTGGCAATGTTCGCTCAGGTGTCGATGATTTAGATAAAATTACACATACTTGTACTCTCTCCAAAAATGATGAGAGGAGAGCAAGAGTATGAGAAAGATGTAGTAGCTAAGTATTGAAAAAATTATGCGAAGTGATATCAATTACATGCTGTGTTGCAATATTTAAGGTGGTATGGTCAAACAATTTGCTTATCCATTACTTAACGACAACAAGAGGTCCTATGGCGTTGAATTATGACATAATTTTTTGCTGAAACAAGTTGAAAAAGGCAAAAAGTCGGGCGCTGGAGACATATAATAGCTGTCATATATACCGAACCCTCGATGTGTATCGAAAGGTAGGGTATGGCCGCACAAAATATATCTTCATCTCCCTCTCACGGTTGTAGATCTGATGTAGGATCTCACATCTTCTCTTTATTATACCCTTCACCATAGGTATACTAATTTCGTCTTTGATCTTGATCGTCATGTCATTTTAAGTCGACCTAGCCATGTCTGTCCGTCTGTCCGTCCGTCCGTCTGCTTGTCTGTCTGTCGAAAGCACGCTTACTTTCGAAAGAGTAAAGCTAGCCGATTGAAATTTACTTTTTTTCTGTAGGTATATCGCAAACCTCAACAAGTCTGAAGGGTTGTATCCTTAGTATTCGACAAGTTGAAGATGTTTAGAAGCGGTGGGGTTGGGGAATCAAGAGGCAACTCAGCAGTTGTTGCTGAACATTTGTCTGCTTTCTAGACTACCCCTGGATGCGTAGGAAAACTCATCATGACAAGACCGAACGAATCTTGTGAAGATGAATTCCTGGCGGATGCAGAAGACGAGACTCATACAACAGTTTTGAAAAATCTGAATCCTAACTATGGTCCGGTTTTCACAAAACACCTCATGCAAAATTTCAGCCAAATCGAATGAGAATTGCGCACTCTAGAGGCTCAAGAAGTCAAAACCCAAGATCGATTTATATGACAACTATATCAAAACATGAACCGATATGGCCCATTTACAATTCCAACCGGTCTACACTAATACGGAGTATTTGTGCAAAATCTCAAGCGGCTAGCTTTACTCCTTTGAAAGTTAGCGTGCTTTCGACAGGCAATCGGACGGACAGACGGGCGGACGGACGGACGGACGGACAGACGGACGTACAGACAGACGGACGGACAGATGGACGGACAGACGGACGTACAGACAGACGGACGGACAGATGGACGGACGGACAGACGGACGGACAGACGGACGGACAGACGGACGGACAGACGGACGGACAGACGGACGGACAGACCGACGGACAGACCGACGGACAGACCGACGGACAGACGGACGGACAGACGGACGGACAGACGGACGGACAGACGGACGGACAGACGGACGGACAGACGGACAGACAGACGGACGGACAGACGGACGGACAGACGGACGGACAGACGGACGGACAGACGGACGGACAGACGGACGGACAGGCGGACGGACGGACAGACGGACGTCCGTATTCGTATTCGACTCCCAAATACCTTTATTTGAGCCCCATATTGCGATGGTCACTCAAAAATTGCTGTTTGTGGGGTATTTTGGGAAAGGGGTAAACCCCTGAAAATTGGTCCCGAAAGTGGGTATCAATTCTTGCTCTACCCCCAAATACATTTCATTTAAGCTCCACATTGACATGGTCGGTATACATGCCCGATTTAGGGTTGTTTTGGGGATTGAGGTGGTCCCCCAACCACTAAGCGCGAAAAATGTATTAGCAATGTACTCTATTCTCATATATCTATATATGATTTATTTGAACCCCATATTGCCATTGGCCTCAAAATTGGATATCAAATTCGTTTTCCAATCTCATTTAAACTCCTCATTGCAAAAGTCAGCAAATATGTCCGGTTTGGGTATTGCCCCTGAAAACTTTAAATATTTAGTTCCACTCTTTTTCAGACCCAAATTGTCTTGGTGAGCAAGTACGTCCTCTTTGGGGGTTGTTATGGTGGTGGGACGTCCCCTAGACATTTAGTTGGTCCCTAATGTTGATATCAGATACGTGGTCTACTCCCACATACCTTAAATTTGAGCCCCAGGAGTACCCCCAGAAACTTTGTCTCAAATTTGGATATCAGATTCGTATTCTACTCGCAAATACGTTTCGTTTGAGTCCCATCTTGCCATGGTCGGTAAGTATGTCGGATTTAGGGGATTTTTGGGGGGGGGGGGGTGGTCCCCCAAACACTAAGGCCGACATTTGGACATCAGATACGTTTTATAATCTTAAATACCTTTCATTTGAGTCCCATATTGGTGTATATATATATTTTGTAGGTTTGGGGGTGGGGCGCCCCCCTAGGTACCCCATCCGAAATTTGGATACCAAATTTTTGTTTGTAGATTAATATAAGAGAGCACACATATTTCGCTTAAATCGCACCACCCATCTCCGAGATCCGGCGTTTCTGAAAATTAGGGTAAGGGGGAGGGTCCGCTCCCCCTTCAGATAGCATCAAATTTAGTACCCTATTTTCACCACGGGTTCATTATGCACCATCCGATCCGCCAATTTAGGGTCTAAGGCCCTTAAAAGCCACATTTATTATCCGATTTTGCTGAACTTTGGGACAGAGAGTTATGTTAGGCCACTCGACATTCTTCCTCAATTTGGCTCAGATCGGTTCAGATTTGGATATAGCTGCCATATAGACCGATCTCTCGATTTAAGGTCTTAAGCCCATAAAAGGCGCATTTATTATCCGATGTCGCCGAAATTTGGGACAGTGAGTTATATTTGGCCCTTCGACATCTTGCATCAATTTGGCTCAGATCGGTCCAGATTTGGGTATAGCTGTCATATAGACCGATCCTCCGATTGAGGGTCTTAGGCCCTTACAAGGCGCATTTATTGTCCTATGTCGCCGAAATTTGGGACATTGAGTTAGGTTAAATCCCTTGACATAGTTCTACATTATGGCACAGATCGGCCAAGATTTGGATATAGCTGTCATATAGATCGATCTCTCGGTTTTAGGTTTTGGGGCCAGAAAAAGCGCACCGATGTCGCCGCAATTTGGGACAGTGAGTTGCGTTGGGACCTTCGACATCATTTTTCAATTTCACTCAGATCGATCAAGATTTGGGTATAGCTGCCATATAGACCGATCTCTAGATTTAAGATTTTGGTTCAATAAAAGGCGCATTGATTGTCCGATGTCGCCAAAATTTCGGACAGTGAGTTGTGTTGGGCCCTTCGACGTTCTTTTTCAATTTGGCTTAGATCGGTCAAGATTTGGATATAGCTGTCATATAGACCGATATCTCGATTTAAGGTTTTGGGGGCCAAAAAAGGCGCATTTATAATCCGATTTCATCGAAATTTAAGTTATGTTAGGCTCTTCGAGTTTTTTCTGCAACTTGGCCCAAAGCGGTGCAGATTTGGATTTAGCTGCCATATAGTCTCCGCCACATAAAAGGCGCATTTATAATCCGATTTCAGTGAAATTTGACACTGTGACTTATGTTAGGCTTTTCGACATCCGTGTCGTATATGGTTGAGATCGGTTCATTGAACAATGATTTGTACTTCCTAGTATTTGGTTCTAATCGGAACATATATCGATATAGCTGGTATGAGGCATAAGGTATGCATTTTTCACCGAATTTTGACGAAAGGTGTTTTACATATATACCCGAGGTGGTGGGTATCAAAAGTTCGGCCCGGCCGAACTTAACGCCTTTTTACTTGTTATATATAAGTTGACCGGTTTGGACCGTACTTAGCATATTTGTTGAAAGCCATAACAAAACACTCTCTTTTCTCTTTATAGGAATTGATTGATCTTTACGATTATTCTACGAACTGATTTTAATACAGTAAGCCTTGAGATCGGTATGCGAATATATAACAAATATTAGCCCACTTAGGCCATTCTTAGCATGTTATTTAATGGGCCTAGTACAAACCACTGCCCTAAATTTCATAGAAATTCATATTTTGCAAAACTAATTAGAACATGAATTACTTCCTTTCTCAAGGTAATGGGAGGAAAAATCGACAAATTTCATAAATATGCCTATGTACCAAGGTATAGCAAATTCATATTCACCAAAGTTATTGACACCACAGGTGTTACTTAAGTGTTGTGTTATTACATTGTCTCAATTGAAATACAAGTATACCTGTATTTCTAAGAATTTCCCATTATCTCTGCCAGGTCACCACGTATATAAATTTGACTCAATTACTTTATTACCTGTCCGCACGCAATGCATATTTGTCAAATCGAATAATGGTGCAAATTTATTTAGGATCCTTAATTTCAGTCTTCTTTGGCAAACCATACACAAATCGATTTGATTTCCCCGATTCATACGCATGATAAAGGTTTGCTAAATACTATCCCAAGAAGCGCAGAAGGTGTAGAAAAAATTTAGCCAATATAATTCGACATAATTTGTAAGGTAAATAAATACACACTCATAAATCCTCTTCAAATGGGGTGAAAATGCTGAAACCATACAACGAGACGACACTACACCATTTAGCAGCAGCATGAAGGACGAAGGACGAGACCCCAAACGGCTATAAAGGGCGATATGAATGCGAACGAGTAGCGACAGTAGTAGCAGCAGCAGCGCGCATTTTAAATAACGCACGTATTTATTAAAATACGTGCAAGGCATTGATAATTATTGGAATTGGAACGACGATATACTACGTCTTTTAGTTTCTTTTTTTGTTCTTCTTCTTCTTCTTTTTTTAGGAACTTTGTAATAGATTTCATTTGGTATGGATAATGTTTACTAAATAACATTGCATTCAGGTCACACCAACGATAGCCAGGATGAAGGAAAACAAAGGAGAAGAAGAAGAATGAATAAAAACGCAACAAAATAAAACGAATAAAATATTAATTTAAGGACATTTTAAATGAATTTCTCTGAATATTATAGTTAAAGCTTAAAATGCATTAGAAGGGTATTGCAGTTTCCTTGAAATCATTGCTTATGTTTTCTAGGTTGGACTCGAAATACCAATAGTCTAATTATAAATCTGTCATAAATTCTCTTTTACCTGCCTTCCATGATCCAAAAATCACATTACCTTCATTCTACAGAATGACTGATATTTTTTTCGCAAGTGGTGTATATATATGTACATTAGACTGTCCGAAAAAACAAACTTTTTTCACAACGCTTACTCTCCATTTGTGCTCTTTTTTCAATAACCAAAATATCAAATATTTGCTATGTTTTATGTTAATACTTTAAAGTGCAGGTAGCGATTAATCGGTTACTACGATTTGTTATCGCATGTTATCGATAACTATAGTAGTAACATTGCACAGAAATTTTATTGGACTTACTTCGAATAGGACTAGGTTAGGTCAGGTTAGGTTGAAAAGAGGGTGCAGATATTAATCCGCCCCTTGCCACTATGGATATACACCTAAGCCAGTAATCGGCTTGTTGTGCGCTCAAAAACAAAAACTAACAAGTAACAAGTAAAAGCGTCCTAAGTTCGGCCGGGCCAAATCTTATATACCCTCCACCATCTCTCGCATTTGTCAAGTTTTTTTCCCGGCATATTTTCCTAGGCAAAAAAGGATATAAGAAAAGATTTGCTCTGCTATTAGAGCGATATCAAGATATGGTCCGGTTTGGACCACAATTAAATTATATGTTGGAGACCTGTGTAAAATGTCAACCAATTCGAATAAGAATTGCGTCATTTGGGGGCTCAAGAAGTAAACTAGAGAGACCGATTTATATGGGAGCTGTATCGGGCTATAGACCGATTCAGACCATAATAAACACGTATGTTGATGGCCATGAGAGGATCCGTCGTACAAAATTTCAGGCAAATCGGATAATAATTGCGACCTCTAGAGGGTCAAGAAGCCAAGATCCCAGATCGGTTTGTATGGCAGCTATAGCAGGTTATGAACCGACTTGAACCTTATTCGGCACAGTTGTTGAAAGCCATAATAAAATACTTCATGCAAAATTTCAGCCTAATCGAATAAGAATTGCGCCCTCTAGAAGTTCAAGAAGTCAAGTCCCCAGATCTGTTTATATGACAGCTATATCAGGTTATTGACCGATTTAAACCATACTTAACGTAGTTGTTGGAAGTCATAGCGAAACACGTCGTTCAAAATTTCATTTCAATCGGATAAGAATTGCGCCCTCTATAGGCTCAAGATCGGTTTACACGACAGCTATATCAGGTTATTAACCGATTTGAACCAAACTTGGCACAGTTGTTGGATATCATAACAAAACACGTCGTGCAAAATTTCATTCCCATCGGATAAGAATTGGGCCTTCTAGAGGCTCAAGAAGTCAAGACCCAAGATCGATTTATATGGCAGCTATATCAAAACATGGACCGATATGGCCCATTTACAATACTAACCGACCTAAACTAATAATAAGTATTTGCGCAAAATTTCGAGCGGCTAGCTTTACTCCTTCGGAAGTTAACGTGCTTTCGACAGACTGACGGACGGACAGACGAACGGACATGGCTAGATCGACATAAAATGTCGCGACGATCAAGAATATATATACTTTATGGGGTCTCAGACGAATATTTCGAATAGTTACAAACAGAATGACGAAATTAGTATACCCCCCATCCTATGGTGGAGGGTATAAAAAGACATTAAGTTCGGCCGGGCCGAATTACGGATACCCATCACCTCGGGTGTATATTTAAATCCCCTTTCGCCAAATCCCCAATCTAGTGAAAATTGGATAACTTATGCACCCAAATTCGACACGAACATTGAGTGGTCTAATAAATAGAAATCATTGTTGAGTTTATCATTTCAAATTTCATCGAAATCGGATAAAAAAATAAAGCTTTTATGGGCTTCAGACCCTTTATCGGCAGATCGGTCAATATCGCAGCCATATCTGAATATAGTCCGATCTGAACCATATTTGGTTCAGATGTCAGGAAGCTTGAAATAACCCTCTGTTTTATATTTCAGGGAAATCGGGTAATAAATAAAGCTTTTATTGGCTTCGGACCCTTTATCGGGAGATCGGTCTATATGGCAGCTATATCTAAATATGAACCGATGTAATCCATATTTAGGTCAGATGTCGGGAGGGTTAAAATAACTCCCTGTTGCAAATTTCAGCGAAATCATGAAATAAATAAAGCTTTTATGGTCTTCAGACCCTTTATCGGGAGATCGGTCTATATGGTAGCTATAACTAAATATAGTCCGATCTGAACCATATTTAGTTCAAATGTCAGAAGACTTGAAATATCTCACTGTTTTAAACTTCAGCAAAATCGGGCAATAAATAAAGCTTTTATGGGCTTCAGACCCTTTACCGAGAGATCGGTCTATATGGTAGCTATATCTAAATATAGTCCGATCTGAATTATAATTGGTTCAGTTATCTGGAAGCCTTAATCTACTAACTGCTTCAAATTTCAGCAAAATCGGGTAATAAATAAAGCTTTTATGGTCTTCAGACCCTTTATCGGGAGATCGGTCTATATGACAGGTATATCTAACTATGAACCGATGTAATCCATATTTGGGTCAGATGTCGGGAGGCTTAAAATAACTCACTGTTGCAAATTTCAGCGAAATCGGGTAATAAATAAATAAATAATAATAGTCTTCAAAAACTTTACCGAGAGATCGGTCTATATGGTAGCTATATCTAAATATAATCCGATCTGAACCGGGTCAGTTGTCGGGAAGCTTTAAACTACTCACTGTTTCATATTGCAGCAAAATCGGATGAAAAAAAGTTTTTATGGGCATTAGACCCTTTATCGGTCTATATGGCAGCTATATCCAAATATGGTCCGCTTTGGCCCGTTCAAAAACTTAACCAGCGTGCATCAAAAATTCGTATCTGTGCCAAATTTCAGCTCAATATCTCAAGAGTGATTACAACAGACGGACGGGCGGACATCGTTAAATTGTCTTAGAATTTTACGACAATCCGAAATATATATACTTTGTAGGATCGGAAAGTGATATTTCGGTGTGTTACAAACAGAATGACAAAATGAATATACCGCCTATCCTACGGTTATTGTTATTCCAATTTGCCAGAGAAGGCCTTAGCATATTATGGCCATGCGAAGATAAAATAGATTCCGCCTTGTCATTAAGACTTAAACCGGTCGACAAAAGCCCCTGCTGACCAGTCATCTGTCGGCTAGTGGAGCCTGGCGCAGCCTCTCCACCAGTCGAGGTCTCAGTAGCAGGCAACATGCTAAGGTATGCGTCTCCTATTTGCAGAGAAAAAATAGTAAGGAAAGCCAAAACTCGAGCGGTGCCGACTTTATAATACCCTACACCTACCCTATAGGTACAAAGCGTTTGTTTGTTTGTTTGTTTGTTTGTTTGTTTGTTTGTTTGTTTGTTTGTTTGTTTGTTTGTTTGTTTGTTTGTTTGTTTCTGAACCGATTTTCTTTAAATTTTCATAGATGGTATATAATGATCCCGTGGTGAAAATAGTGACTACATTTTTTGTTATCTGAAGGGTGGCGGATCCTTCCCCTTGCCCCAATTTTCAGAAACGCCAGATCTTGGAGATGGGTAGTGCGATTTTAGCGAAATTTTGTGTGGTCTCATAACAAATTTGGTATCCACATTTCGGATGGGGTACCCAAGACAAGACACTGATACTACCCGTGCTGTTATATGGTTCTGAAGCATGGGTACTTGTGAAAGCAGATGAGGCAGTGCTTGGAGTATTTGAGAGAAAGATTCTTCGTAAAATAATGCACCAGTTTTCGTTAATCAAAATCATCAAATCATCAAAATACAACGGCTGCGTTGGGTAGGTCATGTTGTCAGAATGGATGAAGAAGCTCTAGCTTTAAGCACTCTGCACGCAAACCGGGAAGACCAAAAGCCCGATGAAAGATCAAGTGGTAGGAGACATCACGACACCTTGGTATCAGACATTTTAGAATGAGCGCAGAAGATCGAGGCGCATGGAACGCAATTCTTCGTTCGGCTAGTGGAGCAAATAAGTAATAATACCCTGTACCACAGTAGTGGTGTAGAGTATAAAAACCTCTTGTAGTTTGGGACACTCTACTGTACATGCAACACAGTATATACATTCTATAGTAATGCAATGTTTTCTTGAAGTTCTGTGAACGCTTCCTTGAACTTTTCTTTTAAAAGTGCTCTCCTTTTGTTAATATTTTCATTTAATTACTTTAATTATTGCTATCAACAATTATTTGGTGTATGCCATCCTCTGGATATGCAATATCGAAATATTAAATGAGGTTAATTGCTGCCTTTTATTTGTAATTCAATTATGTATGCACTGGGTAATAACGCCTTGGGCCTTGATGAAGAAAGTTAATTTGGCCAAATATGTATATAATTAAGCTCTGAGGAATCACAATTAAGAAATTTTCATATTAAGGGAAACTTTAGTTTACTTAAAGTTAAGTTTCAAACAAATTTTAAAAGATTTTTTAAATTTGGTCAACTGTGAAAATAGGTGAAGCAGATTTTGAAGAAAATTATTGATTTATGCCATTCGACTGGTTTAAAAACTTTTTCTAATGAGTAGAGTTGTTTATAATCCTAATTTTTCCCTAACTGCTTTTTAAACACATTGCCTTGTTTAAGCCAAACCAAAAAATATTTTCTAACCTAAATCACTCACTTCTCGAGTTTAACACAACTAAAAACTCCTTCAATTTTTGACTTTCGCGCACGCAAAAAAAAAAATCTGCTACAGGTTGTGAAATTGTTCATATAACTTTTTTTGTTGTTGTCGTGGCAAGTAAATGTTTGCAACAGAGCTGGAGGTGACTAAAGTACTGGTTAAATTTTCCGCTGAAATACCAACAGCTGAAGGAAGCATCTCTCACTCGTTGGATGGCTTAAAAAAAGTTGTTGTTTGAAGTTTAAAATATTAAAAGACGAAATAGATGAATGGTATGGAATAATGGAAGGAGTTATCGTTCTGGTAGCATCCGTATTGCCGTATGACTTGGTCAGTTGTTTTCTGAAGTTCTTACTTTGTGCAAAGTAGCATCTAGTGGCCAATATTATGCTCATTTTGATCTCAAAACGAATAGAAGGAAGGACCTTATGAAGTCAAATCTGGAAATTGGTTCTTATGGGAGTAGTATCAGATTACATATCGATGTGGGCCATACTTGATATAGATATTGGAAGTCAAATAAAAATCAAATCTGATAAAAATTGCCCACTCTGGATGATCAAGAAGCAAAATTTGGAGATCGGTTGTATGGGACCTATAGCAGGTTATAGATCGATCTCATGGCAGCCGATTCTATAAACCGGATTTACCTGATGAAACCTTTTATCTGCCGGGGGCTGCCTGGAGATAAGAAAAGCACATAGAGCTGGCAAACTATCTACAATTGCTTTCTTTACTTTAATTGGCTATGACAGAATATTTGTTCCACTAGCCAATCGTAGAATAGCGTTCCAAGCGTCTCGATCTTCTGCGCTCATTCTAAAATCTATGACACCAAGTTTCGAGGTGTCTCCCACAACTTGATCTTTCCATCGGGCTTTTGGTCTTCCCGGTTTGCGTGTACCACCGTGTTTGCCTTCAAAAGACTTCTTTGCTGGTGCTTCTTTATCCATTCTAACAACATGACCTAGCCAACGCAGCCGTTGTATTTTGATGCGTGTAACTATGCTATCGTCGTCATACAGCTCATACAGCTGCCATATAAACCGATCTGGGATCTTGAATTCTGGAGCCTCTAGAGGGCGCAATTCCTATCCGATTTGGATGAAATTTTGTACAACGGCTTCTCTCATACGTGTCAATTATGGTCTGAATCGGACTATGGCCTGAAACAGCACCCATATAAACCGATCTTGAGCCCCTAAATGGCACAATTTTTATTTCAATTGCCTGAAGGCTTGCAGGCAGCTCCAGTTGCCGCATTCTTCCGTATCTAGCCCATAGAGGTCAACCGATATTTCCAGACCACGCATACTATTCAGCACTAGTCCCTGAAGGCTTGTCATCAGCTCCAGACACTGTGTCCTTTTCGTATCTAGTCCCTGAAGAGCTCCAGACAACGCTTCTTTCCCGTTTTAGTACCTTCAGTTACGGCTTTTTCGTTTCCAACTCCTGAAAGCCTCCCGGTATCTTTAGATGTAACCACACTTTTTTATATCCACTATCATAGCATAGGGGGTATATTCATTAAGTCATTCCGTTTGAAACACATCGAAATATCAATTTTCTCCCCGAAAAGTATATATATTTCGGATCGTCGTAAAATTCTAAGATGTTCGTCTGTCCGTCCGTCTGTTGTAATCACTCTAGAACCTTCAAAACGAGATATTGAGCTGAAATTTAGCAAAGATACGTCTTTTTAATGCACGCTGGTTAAGTTCTTGAACGGGCCCAATGGGACCATATTTGGATATATTGTAGCTGCTATATAGACCGATTTTTCGATAAATGGTCTGAATACCGTAAAAGCTGTATGTTATTTTAAGCCTCCCGACATTTGACTTCAATATGGATTAGATCGGTCTATATATAGATATAGCTGCCATATAGACCGATCTCCCGATAAAGGTTCTGAAGGCAATAAAAGCTTTATTTATTACCCGATTTCCCTGAAATTTGAAAAAGTGGGTTATTTTAACCATCCCGACATCGGACTTTAATATGGATTAGATCGGTTAATATTTAGATATAGCTGCCATATGAACCGTTCTCCCGATAAAGGGTCTGAATGCCATAATAGCTTTATTTATAAACCGATTTCGATGAAATTTGCAATAGAGGGTTATTTTAAGCCTCCCGACATCTGATGTCAATATGGATCAGACCGGACTATATATAGATATAGCTGCCATATAGGCCGATCTCCAGATCTGATCTGAAGCCCATAAAAGCTTTATTTATTACCCGATTTCGCTGAAATTTACAACAGTGGGTTATTTTAAGCCTCCCGACATCTGACCTAAATATGAGTTTGATCGATCCTTTAGATATAGCTGCCATGTAGACCGATCTGCCGATAAGGGGTGTGAAGCCAATAAAAGCTTTATTTTTTACCCGATTTCCCAGAAATTTGAAACAGTGAGTAGATTAAGACCTCCCAACTTGCGACCTAAATTTGGTTCAGATCGGACTATATTTAGATATTGCTACCATATGGACCGATCTGCCGATAAGGAGACGGAAGCCCATAAAAGCTTTATTTAATACCCGATTTCGCTAAAATTTTAAATAGTGAGTTTTTTTTCTGAGCCTCACGATATCCGACCGGAGGCCACCGTAGCGCAGAGGCTAGCATGTCCGCCTATGACGCTGAACGCCTGGGTTCGAATCCTGGCGAGACCATCATAAAAAGTTTTCAGCGGTGGTTCTTCGCTCCTAATGCTGGCAACATTTGTGAGGTACTATGCCATGTAAAACTTCTCCCCAAAGAGGTGTCGCACTGCGGCACGCCATTCGGACTCGGCTATAAAAAGAAGGTCCCTTATCATTGAGCTTAAACTTGAATCGGACTGCACTCATTGATATGTGAGAAGTTTGCCCCCTGTTCCTTAAGGGAATGTTTATGGGCAAAAATTACAACATTTTGCACGATATCCGACCTCAATATGGTTCAGATCGGTTTATAATTGGATATATCTGCCAAAAAGACCAATACTTTGTTCTACAAAATTGAATAGTGACATATATATTAGACCACTAGATGCCCGTGCCGATCAATTTTCACCTGATTGTGACGAAATGGGATTTGCATATATACCCAAGGTGGTGGGTAACCAAAGTTCGGCCCGGCCGAACTTAATGTCCTTTTACTTGTTTTACTTCTCTAGTCCATGGAGCCTTGCCGACAGTTCAGACGCCGCATCTTTTCTGTTTCTTGTTTCTGGAGGCTTTCAAATAACTCCAGATGCCGCGTCGTATGTATTTCTCCTCAGACAAGCCTCGTTTTTTTTTGTAGGCTCTAGATCTTAGATCGTAAGCTTTATAAGCTGAGTCTCTCTAGTCCCTGTTGCATTGTGGCTTATTGTAGAGTACCAACTTTGTTTAAATATGCCAAAGTTATAGTTTGCGAAACAAAATAACATAGACAAACAAGAAAAATGGGGCACTAACCAAAAAACTTTATTAATTTTTCAGATTACTATGGACTAAGAAAAACACCACAGAAGTGATGAAACTGCGGTTGTGGTTGCGAAATATTTAACAACTGCAACATTGATGTTTCAGCAACACTTGAACCATTCCTCCTGCGAAATAGCAACGACAATGATATTTTATTTTGGCAAAATGTTTAAAAAGTTTGTATTTAAACTACTACTGCCAAGTCATGGGGTTGAGGGTGGGTGTTTGAAAAGCGGAAACATTTAAAAAGGTGAACGGTTTTCTAAACAAATGGTCGATTTTCAAACATAAGGGTGGGAAATTGGAAAGACCAACTTTTTATGAGATTATTCACAGCACTTCTGGCAGGCTGGAAAGTATTTGGCGTTAAAATTGTAGTTCATATGGCTATTAGTAGTAAATTTGGCTAAGCAATCTCTTTAGCTTCGAGGTAACGATTCATTGCTTGGAATATCAAGTCGGGGTTGAGAACCTTGATGGCTTCAAACCTGTAGACTTAGCTCATTAAACATAGTGAAAACTACTATTTAATGGAATTTTCACTATGGTAACAAATTATAAACGGAGGCCACCGTAACGCAGAGGTTAGCATGTCCGCCTATGACGCTGAACGCCTGGTTTCGAATCCTGGCGAAACCATCAAAAAAAATTTTCAGCGGTGGTTTTCCCCTCCTAATGCTGGCAACATTTGTGAGGTACCAAGCCATGTAAAACTTCTATCCAAGGAGTTGTCGCACTGCGGCACGCCGTTCGAACTCGGCTATAAAAAGGAGGCCCCTTATCATTGAGTTTAAATTTGAATCGGACTGCAGTCATTGATATATGAGAAGTTTGCCCCTATTCCTTAGTGGAATGTTCATGGATAAAATTTTCATTTGCAACAAATTTGCCTTCAACTCTTTCCATATCAACAAAAAATAAAAAAAAATAAAGTGCTTTAACTCATGTTTCATATTTCACATTGTGTTTACAATTTGCTGCAACTTTTTCCCTCTATACATGCATGACCTGCACAACACCTGTATTTGATCTCAAGTTTTCCTTTCTTTCATTATTAATGTGAGTGCATATAAGAAATATCTATAATTTCCAAGACATTAAGTTGCCAATTACCTACATTTGCATGTTTTATTTCTCTTAATATCCTGAAATTAATTGCTCAACAAAAAAAAAAAAAAAGAAACGCACGCACAACAACATGCCAAGGCAACGTAACGCATCTTAATGCAATTTTATGCATACGTGTGCACGGAAGGATAAGCAAATAAAGTGTTCACATTCACCAGCAGAAACAGCAGCAAGTACAAGTATAAGTAGAAGAAGACAAGCAAAAGATACACAGCATGTACTTCTTATATCGCAATTCCAATCCACCACTTCTTAATTTTTGCCATGCAAAAGGATGCGTGTATGGAGGGGAAGGCAGAATGAAAGAAAGAAAAAAAGAAAGTTATAAAATTAAGCCTTATTCGCTACTGCTGCTACTACCGTCAGTTGCAACATTCGTTTTCATTTATTTAATAATCACTTACACATGAAATGCTTGTCCTCGAAACATTTTCGGGGAGCACTCAATTTGCACATATTAAAAGTGCACAATGGGAGAAGAGTTTCTTTTTTGTTTATTCGTATCCAGCACAATAAGGGGTATACTAATATAGTCAATCCGGTTGTTACACCTCAAAATATTGATCTGCAACCCCAAAAGGCGTACATTCTTCATCTTTTTGACATTCAAAATGGTCAACAGTCAGTCAGTCAGTCAGTCAGTCAGTGAGTCAGTCAGTCAGTCAGTCAGTCAGTCAGTCAGTCAGTCAGTCAGTCAGTCAGTCAGTCAGTCAGTCAGTCAGTCAGTCAGTCAGTCAGTCAGTCAGTCAGTCAGTCAGTCAGTCAGTCAGTCAGTCAGTCAGTCAGTCAGTCAGTCAGTCAGTCAGTCAGTCAGTCAGTCAGTCAGTCAGTCAGTCAGTCAGTCAGTCAGTCAGTCAGTCAGTCAGTCAGTCAGTCAGTCAGTCAGTCAGTCAGTCAGTCAGTCAGTCAGTCAGTCAGTCAGTCAGTCAGTCAGTCAGTCAGTCAGTCAGTCAGTCAGTCAGTCAGTCAGTCAGTCAGTCAGTCAGTCAGTCAGTCAGTCAGTCAGTCAGTCAGTCAGTCAGTCAGTCAGTTAGTCAGTCAGTCAGTCAGTCAGTCAGTCAGTCAGTCAGTCAGTCAGTCAGTCAGTCAGTCAGTCAGTCAGTCAGTCAGTCAGTCAGTCAGTCAGTCAGTCAGTCAGTCAGTCAGTCAGTCAGTCAGTCAGTCAGTCAGTCAGTCAGTCAGTCAGTCAGTCAGTCCGTCTGTCTGTCCGTCTGTCCATATTAATTTGTTCAAATTTGGTACAGGCATGTTTTTCGGCCTAGAGACGAGGCCTATTGAAATTGGAAAAAATCGGTTCAGATCTGGATATAGCTCCCATATATATGTTCGTCCGATTTTCAGTAATAATGCAATAAAATGGTCATTTGTTAACTGATTCTCTCGAAATTTGGCAGAAATCGGTTCAGATTTAGATATAGCTCTCATATATATATATATATATATATATATATATATCGCCCGGTTTTCACTCCTAGAGCCACCGCAAGCACATTTATTGACCAATCTTGCCAAAACTTTGCACAACGTTTTCCTCGACGACTGCCACAGTATCTGAGGAGTTTGCTCAAAATCGGCTCAAATTTAGATATAGCTCTCATATATATATATAGCGCCCGGTTTTTACTCCTAGAGCCACTGCAAGCACATTTATTGACCAATCTTGCCAAAACATTGCACAACGCTTGCCTCGACGACTACCACAATATACATAGAGATTGGTCAAAATCGGTTCAGATTTAGATATAGATCTTGTATATATGTTTGTCAGATTTGCAGTAACATTGCAATAAAATGGTATTTTGTCAACCGATTCTCTCGAAATTTGGCAGGAGGGATTTTCTCTTGACTCTCTATATTACTGGTGAAATTCATAGAAATCGGTTCAGATGTAGATATAGCTCTCATATGTATATATATATATATATATATATATATATATATATATATATATATATATATATATATATATATATATATATATATATATATATATATATATATATATATATATTTATTTATATATATATATATATATATATATATATATATATATATATATATATATATATATATATATATATATATATATATATATATATATATATATAAATATATCGCCCAATTTTAACTTCTAGAGTTACAACAAGCGAATTTATTGACCCATCTGGCAAATATTTTGCAAAACACTTTCCTTGTCGACTGCCACAATATCTGAGGAGTTTGCTCAAAATCGGTTCAGAATTAGATACAGCTCCCATATATATGTTCGTCAGATTTTGGGTAATTTACCATAATGTTGTCATTTTTCAACCGTAGTTTTTACAGTTTGAACATATTTGCTCGCCGAGGTCCATCAAAATTGGATATAAGTCCCACATTGTACTTATAGGGTAGGTGTAGGGTATTATACAGTCGGCACCGCCCGACTTTTGCCCTTCCTTACTGGTTTTTTACATAATGTTCTGTTGCGGCTTCAAACAAACGTTCAAAATACGGTCCAAATCAGCCTATAACTCAATATAGCTCCCATATTGACCGACCTCGCGATTCGACATCTTAAGCCCTGGAAGTCGGAATTTCTATTCGATTTTGCTGAAATATTGCACTTAGTGTTCGGTTTTGACTTCCAACAACCGTGCTAAATACGATTCCCACATAAACCGATTTTCTTGAGCCCGAAATTGTGATTCGATTTGGCTGCCATTATGCACTTAGTGTTTTGTTACGGCATTCTGATTCGATTTAGCCATGTCCGTCCGTCTGTCTGTCGAAATCACGATAGGAGTCTAACGAGTAGAACTGGCCACATGAAATTTTGCACAGATACTTAATATTGATGTAGGTCGTTGGGGTTTGCAAATAAGCCATATCGGTTAAGATTGAGATACAGCTCCCATATAATCAAATCTCCTACCTTACCTTACCTTACCTTATTTTGCTGATATTTGAAACAGCGAGTAGCACTTGCCCTACCGATATCCGAAAATATGATGACAAGCTTATCCATGGGGGTGGGAATCAAAAGTCCGCCACGGCTGAACTTAATCCGTTTTTACTTGGTTCCAATGTAGGGCTTGCTGCAATGATAGTTTTTTCGGAAGCTTTTATTTACGAACTCGGGTATAATGGTGAAAAAATTTGGTTAAGTAATTTTGTTATACCCTTCACCATAGGATGGGGGTATACTAATTTCGTCATTTCGTTTGTAACACCTCGAAATATTCATTTAAGACCCCATAAAGTACATATATTCAGGATCGTCACGACATTGTAAGTCGATCTAACCATGTCCGTCCGTCTACACGTCCGTCCGTCCGTCTGTCGAAATCATCATGCGGCTGTGATGCACAAAGAAGCCATCTTTTGGATTCGGTTAAGTATTGAGCAGTAGGTGGACTTTTGAAGCGCCGTCCACCATACCATAACACTATATAGCATTATAGATCTGACAACTGCAGTATATACCCAATGCATGACACGCGGTCTAAACCCTCAACTATTGCCAATGGCTCTCTTGCAGGTGTATAAGGCAATAGTGGACTTCCTTGCCCTTTTCAAAATGTTGCATTTGAAGTTCAATTTCCTGTCCATCTAAACACCCAGGTATTTTGCGCTTTCTGTAAATGGAACATTCTCTCCACCCAAGGAGAAGGCAACTATTGGGTTGCCCAAAAAGTAATTGCGGATTTTTTAAAAGAAAGTAAATGCATTTTTAATAAACCTTAGAATGAACTTTAATCAAATATACTGTTTTTACACTTTTTTTCTAAAGCAAGCTAAAAGTAACAGCTGATAGCTGACAGAAGAAAGAATGCAATTACAGAGTCACAAGCTGTGAAAAAATTTGTCAACGCCGACTATATGAAAAATCCGCAATTACTTTTTGGGCAACCCAATAGTATCTCCTGCTGAAAAGAACTATTTCTGCCTGCACGGATTTATACCCAGATTACTTTCGGTAGACCGCTTTGCTGTTGCACATAGAGCTTCCTGAAGTATATCTCTTAGAGTGCTGGGAAACATTCCCCTAACCGCAATTGCCACGTCATCAGCATACGCGACTACTTTTACGCCTTTTTCTTCCAGAGACCATAATTTATTGTTAGTGGCTATATTCCAAAGTAGAGGAGACAGTACACCTCCTCGAGGTGTTTCTCTACTTACCCATTTTGTATGAGGTGTTTTGTTATGACTTGCAACAACTGTGCCAGGTCTAAATCCGATCTCCTGATTATATTTCTTAAGACTCTAGAGAACGCAAATCTTATCCAATATGGCAGAAATTTTGTGCAACGACTTCTCGAAAGACCTTCAATAACGTGACAAATATGGTCTGAAACAGAGCATAATCTGAAATATTGGGTTGCCCAAAAAGTACTTGCGGATTTTTTATATAGTCGGCGTTGACAAATTTTTTCACAGCTTGTGACTCTGTAATTGCATTCTTTCTTCTGTAAGTTATCAGCTGTTACTTTTAGCCTGCTTTTGGAGAAAAAGTATAAAAAAAGTATATTTGATTAAAGTTCATTCTAAGTTTTATTAAAAATGCATTTACTTTCTTTTAAAAAATCCGCAATTACTTTTTGGGCAACCCAATATAAAAGATCTTCCGATTTTTCTTATTGTTCCGATTTTTCTTATTGAGCCTTTATGGGGCGCAATTCTTATGGCTGAAGTTTTATGCAAAGACTTCTACTATGGTCTCCAATATCCATACCAAGTATGGTCTGAAGCGGTCCATAACCTGTTATATCTCCAATAACATAGCAATTCCTATCCATCTTCCGGTCCATTATCTGTTATATCTCCAATAACATAGCAATTCCTATCCATCTTCCTTTGTTTGACTATAAAAAGATACTGGGCAATAAACTTGATAAATGCCATCCATAGTATAGGGTATATAAGATTCGGCCCCGCCAAACTTAGCACACTTTTACTTGTTTTCTTATATACTCACCAAAAGTGCTGAAAATTCCCACAATTAATCTTTTCAAATTACTATCTGAGATTTTTTTTTTTTTTTTGTAATTAATGATGAATCGTTGCAACTACCTATCAATGCTTTACCAAAGAGTACTTAAAAACATTTAGCAGATTATAGCCATAATATATAACCAGGAAGGCAGGATATGTTGCTAAGCTTATGGGGCGAAAAGAAAACAAAAAAAACTATCGAGTTTATAAACGATTTCCGAAGAGGAAAAAAATTAATCTCTCACAACTGTAACCGAACATAAATTTCATCTCCACTCCATCATCACCATAAGTTATGGTTATGATAGTGAAACCAACACTCTGCCACCACGCTACCACTTAACCAAGCAGTTCATCAACATCAGCATCAGCCTCCATCATTGCGAGCGTAGCACAACTCTAGCTCAGCCATCATCACAGCCTGCTCAACAATGTGTGGCTAGCATTCCATTCACCTCTCTGGCTGTGGTCCAATCACTTCCAGCACATAAATTAGTTGTATGTACGAGAACTCTGTGTTGCTTGCCATTCCCCCCCGCCCCATTGCCATTGCCATTGCCATTCCATTGTCGGCTTTCACATTCATTTGGCCAGCAAATCCCTATATGAAGGGAAATATTTTATGTGAACATTTATGAGAGATTTTTATGAATTGAACTTGTCTCGATGCATTTTGTTGCAAAGCAAACCGCATGAATAGAAACTAATATTTTCCATTTTCATTTCGAAAAAAAAAGAATTTATGACCAGCTTCTGTTCTATAAGTCCATCATGTGCTTCAGGAGGACATTACTTAAGCATGGGGAAAAAGCTTAAAAATATTTAAAGTCTTAGCTTGGTTGACAGCAACATTGGCTCTGGTTAGTGTTTGCGACAAACTGATGTAAAATGGAAATTTTACCCCGAATAAATCCGTAAGGAATAGTAAGGAGAAAAATTGCAAATTTTGCCCATGAACATTCCACTAAGGAATAGGGGCAAACTTCTCATATATCAATGAGTGCAGTCCGATTCAAGTTTTAAGCACAATGATAAGGGGCTTCCTTCTTATAGCCGCAGTGCGACACCTCTTTGAAGAGAAGTTTTACATGGCATAGTACCTCACAAATGTTGCCAGCATTAGGAGGGGAAAACCACTGCTGAAAATTTTTTTCCCATGGTCTCGCCAGGATTCGAACCCAGGCGTTCAGCATCATAGGTGGACCTCTGCACTGCGGTGGCCTCAAGGACACTTCTCTTATATCAACAAAACATCGTCGAAATGTGGGTTGTGTGGCGCTATTCTATCGATTCTTCGGAAATCAGTTTCTGAAATCTGATTCCTGACTTGAGGTTGTTTGTCAGAAATACAAGATTTTCTAGAAGCGCACATCGGTTTGTAATCGATTGGCCAGCTGATGAGACCATGCACTTTCGAGAGAATTCTTTTTGCGCAAGGACGGTTCGTACGTGAAATCGACTTTCAGCGGACCGTTTTTCCCGCTACTTAAGACATCCAGAAATTCAAAGCAAGCGTCGAAACACACTACTCCCTCTTTCCCCCCTCTAATCCTAAACTATCATCTCCAACGCAATATACTGCATATATAGGGGACATCCCCTTCTTGTTGGTTACGTGAAAAAAATTAACCTTCATTTGTAACTACTCCCGCCATTTAAAATTTCTCTAATTTTCCGAAGAAAACAAACTGTGGAAGAATCGATAGAACAGCGTCACACAACCCACATTTCGACGATGTTTTGTTGATATAAGAGAAGTGTCCTTGAGGCCACCGCAATGGGGGGTATACTAATTTCGTCATTCTGTTTGTAACACCTAGAAATATTCGTCTGAGACCCCATAAAGTGCATATATTCCTGATCGTCATCTAATTTAAAGTTGATCTAGCCATGTCCGTCCGTCTTTCCGTCTGTCTGTCGAAAGCAAGCTAACTTTCGAAGGACTAAAGCTAGCCGAATGAAATCTTGCAAAAATATTTCTTATTAGTGTAGGTCGGTTGGGATTGTAAATGGGCCAAATCGGTCCATGTTTTGATATAGCTGCCACATAAACCGATCTTGGGTCTTAACTTCTTGAGCCTCTAGAGTGCGCAATTCTCGTTCGATTTGACTGAAATTTTGCACGTGGTGTTTTGGTATCACTTTCAACAACTGCCTTAACTATGGTTTAAATCGGTGCATGTTTTGATATAGCTGCCATATAAACTGATCTTGGGTCTTGACTTCTTGAGCCTCTAGAGGGCACAATTCTCGTCCGATATGACTGAAATTTTGCACGTGAGTTTTTGATATCAATTTCAAAAACTGTGTTAAGTATGATTCAAATCGGTTCATAAACTGGTATAGCTGTCATATAAGCCGATCTTGGGTCTTGACTTCTTGAACCTCTAGATGACACAATTCTCATCCGGTTTGACTGAAATGTTGTACGCGGTGTTTTGGTGTCGCTTCCAACAACTGCGCTAAGTATGGTTCAAATCGGTTCATAAACTGGTATAGCTGTCATAAAAACCGATCTCGGGTCTTGACTTCTTGAGCCTCCAGAGGGCGCAATTCTCATCCAAATTGGCAGACATTTTAGAACAACGGCTTCTCTCATGACCTGCAACATGCATGTCTAATATGGTCTGAATCGATCAATAGCATGATTCAGCTCCCATATAAACCTATCTCTCGATTTTGCTGCTTGAGCCCCTACAAGGTGCAATTCTTATCCGAATGAACTGAAATATTGCACAATGACTTCTACAATGTTCAGCATTCATTTATGGTTCGAATCGGACTATAACTTGTTATAGCTCCAATAACATAACAGTTCTTATTCAATATTCTTTGTTTGCCTTAAAGGAGATACCGCGCATATAACTCGTTTTTATTTATCCTTTGTTTGCCTAAAAGGAGATATCGGGAAAAGAACTCGACAAATGTGATCTATGGTGGAAGGTATATAAGATTCGGCCCGGCCGAACTTAGCACGCTTTTACTTGTTATATATAAGATGAGCATTGCTTGGAACCATAAACAGACCCCATGGACCAGTTCTAACGTTCCACCTATGTGATTGCCTAGCATTAACTCACAAACCTTGAAAATATGATAGGGTATTCACTACCCAGCCTTTACCTACCTTATTCACTCTCTTAGCTTTCACCAGCAATTTGTCATTTGCACTTAAAGAAAGGGCAACATGTTTTATTGCACTGCACTCCAATTCATCAGCTAGATGATGTGAAAATTTCTTAAGAAATCTTAAGAAAATCTCACAAACCTCTCTTTTCTCTCCTTCCTCCCTCCAAACTGTCTGGCAAGCAAAGAATTACCTTTGAGCTTGAAAAGTTTATAACCATTAAATCGGAAAATTTTTGCAATGTCAATGCAACGACATCGACAAATTCCACTGCCTTCGACTGGCAACATAAAGCACTCACTTTTTTTGTGTCGTGTTAATGAAGTGCTCGCATTTGTAAATTACACATTTGTCGAACGATAAAATGTCGTTAATAAAGCGTTAATTTAATTTCATTTTTCTATACATTATACCTCAATGACGAGGTAACAATTGAATGTAAATGGTGAAAATTATTTTTAATGAATGACGCAAATTATCCCATTAAACGAATGTAATTCACTTTCATGTTATTAGTTGTGGGGATACAACTTAAAAAAGTTGACAGGGGGGAGTAAATGAAAATGTGGCAAAATTTATAGGGTAGAAGGAAACCGTTACTCAGCATACATTTATTTAATACCCTCCACCATATGATGGTAAAATACTGATTTTGCTATTCCGTTAGCAGGACCTCGATATGCGGGTCATGCGTTTGTGAAATGGCAAATTTCTTGTGTACACAATTGCACTACTCCCATGGCATACACATGATTCTGTGCATTTTTTGGAATTTGTATTGATGGCTTCGAAAGGAAAGAAAGACAATGGCAACGACAAATGACAATGAAACAAGATCCCAGATCGGTTTATATGGCAGCTATACCAGGTTATGAACAGACTTGTACTTTATTTGACATAGTTGTTGAAAGTAACAATAAAAAACGTCTTGCGAAATTTCCCCAGATCTGTTTATATGACAGCTATATCAGGTTATGAACCGATTTGAACCATACTTGGCACAGTTGTTGGATATCGTAACAAAACACGTCGTGCAAAATTTCATTCCAATCGGATAAGAATTGCGCACTCTAGAGGCTCAAGAAGTCAAGACCCCAGATCGGTTTATATGGCAGCTATATCAGGTTATGGATCGATTTGAACCAAACTAGACACAGTTGTTGGATATCGTAACAAAACACGTCGTGCAAAATTTCATTCCAATCGGAAAAGAATTGCGCACACTAGAGGCTCAAGAAGTCAAGACCCAAGATCGGTTTATATGGCAGCTATATCAAAACATGGACCGATATGGCCCATTTATAATACCAACCGACCTACACTAATAAGAAGTATTTGTGCAAAATTTCAAGCGGCTAGCTTTACTCCTTCGGAAGTTATCGTGCTTTCGACATGCAGACGGACGGACGGACGGACATGGCTAGATCGACATAAAATTTCACGATGATCAAGAATATATATACTTTATGGGGTCTCAGACGAATATTTCGAGTAGTTACAATCAGAATGACGAAACTAGTATACCCCCCATCTTATGGTGGAGGGTATAAAAATATGGACAAAATTTTCTTAAAGGTAAAATTTCGATTTTTTATACCCACCACCGAAGGATGGGGGTATATTCATTTTGTCATTCCGTTCGCAACACATCGAAATATCCATTTCCGACCCTATAAAGTATATATATTCTTGATCAGCGTAAAAATCTAAGACCATCTAGACATGTCCGTCCATCTGTTCGTCTGTCCGTTGAAATCACGCCACAGTCTTTAAAAATAAAGATATTGAGCTGAAACTTCACACAGATCCTTTTTTTGGGACTGTGAGTTGTGTTAGGCCCTTCGACATTCTTCGTTAATTTGGTTCAGATCGGTCAAGATTTGGATATAGCTGTCATATAGACCGACCCGCTGATTTAAGGTCTTAGGCCCATAAAAGCCACATTTATTATCCGATTTTGCTGAAATTTAGGACAGTGAGTTGTGTAAGGCCCTTCCATATCCTTCGTTAATTTGGTCTAGATCGGTCAAGATTTGGATATAGACCCCATATAGACCGATCCGCCGATTTAAGGTCTTAGGCCCATAAAAGCCACATTTATTATCCGATTTTGCTGAAATTTGGTACAGTGAATTGTCTTAGGCCCTTCGACATCCTTCGTCAATTTGGACCAGATCGGTCCAGATTTGCACATAGCTGGCATATAGACCGATCCTCCGATTCTGGGTCTTAGGCCCATAAAACACGCATTTATAGTCCGATGTCGCCGAAATTTGGGACAGTGAGTTAAGTTAAGCCCCTTGACATACTTCTGCATTATCGCACTGATCGGTCTAGATTTGGATATAGCGGCCATATAGACCGATCTCTCGGTTTTAGGTTTTGGGGCCATAAAAAGCGCTCTTATTGTCCGATGTTGCCGAAATTTGGGACAAAGAGTTAAGTTAAGCCCCTCCACATATTTCTGCTATAGGACATAAGGTATGAGTTTTGCACCGGATTTTGACAGAAGGTGGTTTACATATATACCCGAGGTGGTGGGTATCCAAAGTTCGGCCCGGCCGAACTTAAAGCCTTTTTAATTGTTTACACTTTTTTTCTAAAGCAAGCTAAAATTAGCAGCTGATAACCGACAGAAGAAAGAATGCAATTACAGAGTCACAAGCTGTGAAAAAAATTTGTCAACGCCGACTATATGAAAAAACCGCAATTACTTTTTGGGCAACCCAATATGTTCTTGATCTGCGTAAAAATCTAAGACCATCTAGACATGTCCGTCCGTCTGTCCGTCTGTCTGTTGAAATCACGCTACAGTCTTTAAAAATAAAGATATTGAGCTGAAACTTCACACAGATCATTTTTTTTGCTCATAAACAGGTTAAGTTCGAAGATGGGCTATATCGGACTATATCTTGATATAGCCCCCATATAGACCATTCGGCCGATTTAGGGTTTTATGCCCATAAAAGCCACATTTATTATCCGATTTAGCTGAAATTTGGGACAGTGAGTTGTGTTAGGCCCTTCCATATCCTTCGCTAATTTCGTTCAGATCGGTCAAGATTTGGATATAGCCCCCATATAGACCGATCCGCCGATTTAGGGTCTTAGGCCCATAAAAGTCGCATTTATTATCCGATTTTGCTGAAATTTGGGAAAGTGAGTTGTGTGAGGTCCTTCGACACCCTACGTCAATTTGGATCAGATCCGTAAAGATTTGGATATAGCTGCCATATAGACCGATCTCTCGATTTTAGGTTTTGGGGCCATAAAAGGCGCATTTTTTGTCCGATTTTGCCGAAATTTGAGACAGGGAGTAGCGTTTGGCTCTTCGACGCCCTTCTTCAATTTGGCCCGGATCGGTGCAGATTTGAATATTGCTGCCATATAGACCGATCTCTCGATTTAAGGTTTTGGGACCATAAAAGGGCATTTATTGTCCGCTTTGGCCGGGATTTGGGACAGTTCGTTGTGTTAGGCTTTTCGACATCCGTGTCTCATATGGTTCAGATCGGTTTATTTTTAGTTGTAGCTTCTAAAAGAGCAATATTTTGTTATACACAATTGAACAATGACTTGTACCGATTAGTTTTTGGTCCAAGTCGGAACATATTTCGATATAACTGCTAAGGTATGCAATTTACACCGGATTTTGATGAAAGGTGGTTTATGTATATACCCGATGTGGTGGGTATCCAAAGTTCGGCCCGACCAAACTTAACGCCTTTTTACGAGTTTTTTTTTAATTTCAATGGCATTTTCTCTAAAGACAACATTTGCATAAGACTGTTTGCCCAAAAAGTAATTGCGGATTTTTTAAAATAAAGTAAATGCATTTTTAATAAAACTTAGAATGAACTTTAATCAAATATACTTTTTTTACACTTTTTTTCTAAAGCAAGCTAAAAGTAACAGCTGATAACTGACAGAAGAAAGAATACAATTACAGAGTCACAAGCTGTGAAAAAATTTGTCAACGCAGACTATATGAAAAATCCGCAATTACTTTTTGGGCAACCCAATATTTTCACCAAAAACAAAATTCCAATGAAAGGTGTTACAAAACTATTCCCCTTTTTCATAGGTAGCATTTGCCTCTTATGTGCAAAGCAAAAATCTAATTTTCCTCAATAAGTTCAAGAATACCCTGGCTAAAGTTATTATCATTTTAAACGTTTGACCTATATTTTAGAATTAATCATGACTGTGACCAACACAAATCCCCAAAATCATCATATCAAATATGAGTAAAATATTAATAAGAAGTCTCATGTCCCAAAAATCCCATAACATTTTCAGCTTATGGAAAACCAATAGGCCCTTGAAAACCCCATACATGATGTGGTGTCGTTTAAATTCAATTTAGACACCACCATGGAAACAAACCATCATTGGCGTCCTTAATATTTAAATGATAATCCTTGTTATGGATGAAGTGCATAAGCTTAAGAATTCATTTGCCACCCCATAATTGGAAGTGGTTATACGGTGCTTGTGTCATTTAAATCCTTAATTACATTACTAAGGAGAGATCATAAAGCGATTAAATATAATTTATATTAAATTTTAGGGGCATTAACTTGCTACATTTTTACCATGTTGTGGCATGTTGCGATATGCTGAGAACCAAAAGAGTCCTTTCCATAATAAATAATCTTAGCCGCAAAACTATTAAGGCTCACACAAACCCACTTACACATCAACACAAAACGAATATTCAGCTATAAATACCACAAAACATGCACGCATACAAACAAGGTACTAAAGCGTTTACACGGAGCAGACATGCATGGGTGTTTGCAATGCTTTAAATCTATTTCACACATACATACACGCAACCACTCGCATGAGTGCCCCTTTTACCTTTTTGTCGGCCCGTAAATGCTATAAAACGTGTTAGTGAAGAAGCCCCCCTTTGTGCAAAATGAAGGTCTGAGATAAAGGAAGTAGAAGGGAGTTTGAGCAAGGTTTTTGGTTGGGTTTTGGTGCAACCAAATTACAATTTTATTTGTATATGAAACTATTTATTATTTATGTGGCACTTTATAAAAAAGAAACCCACAAAATATCCAAAAGGAATTTGTTAACTAAATAAAAGGATTATAAAAAAACCCACTCACACATAAAAACCATGTCTGAAGGCAAAGTGAGCACGTTTTGTTATGTGGCCAAAGTTGTAGTATATTAAAAGTTATTTCCAGTATAGGAGGAAACCAGCACTGAATGGGCAGAAAGTATAAAAGAAGAATGAGATTTGTGAATAGTGGCCCCCAATGCTTGATTTGAAGTTTGAATAGCTGTAACACCACATCACAATATTGACTAAATTCGTGATTCCATATGTAGATGCAAATTTTTCTACGAACATCCCATTAAGGGTCTGCGGGAAGTTTATCTCACATCAATGAGTGATGTCCGGTTTCAGATTTAACTCAATTGGAAGGTCGACACCTCTTCGAAGAGAAGACTTACAGGTATTCAGGGTCCAATACGCACACAATGCACAACGAACATCCCATAAAGGGTTTGTGGGAAGTTTATCTCACATCAATGAGTGATGTCCGGTTTCAGATTAAACTCAATTAAAAGGTCGAAACCTCGTGGTAAAGAAGTCTTACAGAAATTTAGAGACACATAATACAAAGGTGTCTTCTATATGTGTTGTGTGTTGAATAGTGCCCCATGTATCTAGCAGGATATTAAAATGAACACATAACAGTCTGTCTACTTCATCATTTGGTACTGCAATAGGGATTTAAAATTCGACTTTCCACTAATCGATTAACCGACATTTTCTAAAAAAAATCGAAAAGTCGAAGTCGATTTTACTGTTTAGAAAAGTGGAGTAATCGATATTGAAGGAAAAAAGTTAAAAAGTCGAAAGTAGTCGAAAAGTCAAAAAAAAAATCAAAAAACTAGCATGGAATGGGGTAGTCAGATTTTGTCGATTTTGGAGTGAAGGTCAGATTGCAAGAAATGCTTCCAAAAAAAAAGTCACAGTTTAGTGCGGTTTATGGGCTGGTGGCATTATTGGACCGTACTTCTTCAAAGATGACGCGTAATGCGATGTGAGAGCTACCGTGAGATGACATCCAACTTTTTTGGCAAAAAAAAGAGCTTGATTGGCACGACATGTGGTCTCAAAAAGACGGTGCCACATGCCACACAGCACGCGTGAAAGTGGGCTTATTGAGAGGCGAGTTCGGTGAACATTTTATTTCCCGGTCGGAACCGGTCAATTGGCTGCCTAGATAGTGCGATCAATGCCTTATGACTATTTTCTTTAGGAAGACAGCATTGAAGCATTTATTTGTGAGATATCGGCCGAAATGTTGGAAGGAATATGCCAAAATTGGACTAAGCGGATGGACCATTTGGAGAGCAGGCACCGTCAACATTTGCATGAAATAATCTTCAAACCTCAAATTAAATGGACCGTACTATCAATTAAAATGAAAATTGTATGAATTTTTCTGCATTTTATGCATTATTTATACCCACCACCGAAGGATGGGGGTATATTGATTTTTTCATTCCGTTTATAACACATCGAAATTTCATTTCCGATCCTATAAAGTATATATATATTCATGATCAGCGTAAAATCTAGGCCGATCTAGCCATGCCCGTCCGTCTGTCTGTTGAAATCATCCTACAGTCATTAAAAATAGAGATATTGAGCAGAAACTTTGCACACGTTCTTTTTTTTGTCCATAGGCGGGTTTAGTTTGAAGATGAGCTATATCGGACTATATCTTTATATAGCCCCCATATAGACTGATCCGACGATTTGGGGTCTTAGGCCCATAAAAGCCACATTTATTGTCCGATTTTGATGAAATTTAGGACAGAAAGTTGTGTTAGGCCTTTCGACATCCTTCGTCAATTTGGCTCAGATCGGTCCAGATTTGGATATAGCTGCCATATAGACCGATCCGCCGATTTAGGGTCTTAGGCCCATAAAAGCCACATTTATTACCCGATTTTGGTGAAATTCGGGACAGTAAGTTGCGCTAGGCTTTTTGACATCCTTCTTCAATTTGTTCCAGATCGGTCCAAATTTGGATATAGCCCCCATATAGACCGATCCTCCGATTTAGGGTCTAAGGCCCATAAAAGCCACATTTATTATCCGATTTTGATGAAATTTTGGGATAGTAAGTTGTGTTGGGCCCTTCGACATTTTTCTTCAATTTGGCTCAGATCGGTTCAGATTTGGATAAAGCTGCCATATAGACCGATCGTCCGATTTAGGGTCTTTGGCCCATAAAAGCCACATTTATTATCCGATTTTGTTGAAATTTGGGACAGTGAGTTGTGTTAGGCCCATCGACGTCCTTCTTCAATTCGTTCCAGATCGGTTCAGATTTGGATATAGCTGCCATTTAGACCGATCTCTCGATTTAAGCTTTCGGGCCCATAAAAGCTGAATTTATTGTCCAATGTATCCGAAATTTGGGACAGTGAGTTAAATTAAGTCCCTTGATATACTTCTGCAATATGGCACAGATCGGTCCAAATTTGGATATAGCTGCCATATAGACCGATCTCTCGATTTAGGGTTTTGGGCCCATAAAAGGCGCATTTATTGTCCGATTTTTCCGAATTTTGGGAGAGTGAGTTGTGTTAGGCTCTTAGACATCTTTCTGCAACGTGGCCCAAATCGGTCCAAATTTAGATATAGCTGCCATATAGACCGATATCTTGATTTTAAGTCTTGGCCCCATAAAAGACGCATTTATAATCCGATTTCACTGATTCCTTCTCCTTGTCGATGTCTCTTTATAGGAAAACAAAGGATAAATAATAAGAATTGCTATGCTATTTCAGCTTTACCAACTTATTAACCGATTGGAGTCATACTTGGTTTGGATGTTGGAGTCCAAAGTGGAATTCAGTGTGTACAATTTCAGCCAAATGGGATAAGAATTGCGCCCTGTAGTGTCTTAAGAAATTAAACTGGGAGATTTGTTTATATGGGAGCTATATCAGGTTATGGACCACTAAAAGCCATATTAAACACGTATGTTAAAGGACATACAAGGAGTCGTTGTGCGAAATGTCAGTTACAGCGGATAACAATTGCGCCCTCTAGAGGCTCACGGAGTCAAGATCCGAGATCGGTTTATATTGAACTATATCAGGTTTTGAACTGATTTGGGTCATATTTGACGCAGTTGTTGATAGTCATACCAAAACACTTCATGCAAAATTTCGAACAAATCGTATAGTAATTGCTCCCTCTAGAGAATCACGAAATCAAGATCCGAGATCGGATTTTTTGGGAGTAATATCAGGTTATGAACCAATTGGCGCAGTTATTAGAAGTCAAAAAAAAAACACTTCATGCAAAATTTCCGCCAAATGGTATAATAATTTAGCCGCTAGACTCAAGAAGTCAAGATCCGACATTGGTTTATATGGGAGCTATATTAGGTTATGAACCGATTTCGACCATACTTGCCTCAGTCATTGTGGGACAAACCAAAACACTGCAAAACATGCAAATTTTCAGCCAAATTGGATAATAATTGCGTCCTCTAGCGACTCAAGAAGTCAAGTTCCGAAATCGGTTTATATGGCAGCTATATAAGGTTATAACCCGATTTGGACCATACTTGGCACAGTTGTTGGAAGTTAAAATAAAACATTTTGTGAAAAATTTTAGCCAAATCGGATTAGAATTGCGCTTTCTAGAGACTCAAGAAGTCAAGATCCGATATCGATTTATAAGGCAGCTATACCAAAACATGAACCGATTAGGCCCATTTACATTCTCAACCGACCTGCACTAACAAGAAATATTTATTTAAAATTTCAGTCACCTATCTTTAGTCCTTCGAATCCTGGCGCGCTTTTGACTGACAGACGGACGGACGGACATGGCTAAATCGGCTCTGAATGTCAAGACGATCACGAATATATATATAATTGTTGGGTTTCAGATTAATATATTGAAGTTTTACCACCCCATCCTATGGTGGAGTGTATAAAATATAAAAGTGAAAACAGTGGAGATATTGTGGACTTCAAGCGGAATTTTTTGTATGAATTTTCGAGCACTATGCAGCAATATTTTTGAAAATCAGGCCACTAACGATATTTGGCAACCCCAACAAATTTTCGAAATACTGAGGTGATAAACTTTAGGGGTCTGCGTATGGCGCCGGGATAACCTAGGGCCTTCAAATCTTGCACACGACCTCGCTAACACCTCAGCTCCAACAATTTCAATGAGATATTTTTACCAGTTCTCACACGGCATATTTGTTGTAACTTTTTTTAATTTTCTTCCACGGCAAGTGCCCTGAAGGCACTTGCATCTGCTGTGTCCTCCTGTCTGTGTGTCTGCTAAGGAATCATTAAGTACTCCCCTATGAGAGCTTCTTGGTAAGATGGACGCCTTCTCCAATGACCACGCAAATGAGGCATGCTGTGAGTTGTAGAGTGGCAAAGACCCTGTATCTGAGTATTTTGCGGGACAGGTTGTGGCTTAAGCTGTGACTGAGGAAGCATGACTTTGTCTTTCTGAGAGGAGTCCCTCCTGAAGAAGTCATAGAATAATGAATGAAAACCTCTTTCCGTGCGTGGCTTTCCTCAACATAATTAGTCCTCTCGTCACTTTGGAGTTATGTGGAGGCCTGAATTGGCTAACTGAACCATAGCCTCATTGGTTGGACTTTCTTTCTTTCTCTATCTGTGTCTCTGCGTCTTCTTTATCTCACCTTTCTTCTTCTAGGCAAAAATACTACATTTACCAAGAGATCGATTTTTATGGGAGCTATATCAGATTATGAACGGTTGGCACGGATGTTGGAAGTCATAACAAAACACCTTGTGCAAAATTTCAGCCAAATCGGATAGGAATTGGTAGAGTATTAGAGTAGGATGATTGGAATTGTAAATGGACCAAATCGGTCCATGTTTTGATATAGCTTCCATACGAGCCGATCTTGGGTCTTGACTTCTTGAGCCTCTAGATGGCGCAATTCTCGCCCCATTTGACTGAAATTTTGCACATAGTGTTTCGATATCACATCTAATAACTGCGTGAAGTATGCTCTTAATCGGTCCATAACCTGATATAGCTGCCATATAAACCGATCTTGGGTTTTGACTTCTTGAGCCTTTAGAGAGCGCAATTCTAATCCGATTTGGCACAAATTTTGTACAACGGCTCCTCCCATGGCCTTCAACTTACGTGTGCAATATGGTCAGAATCGATCTATAGCTTGATACAGCTCCCATATGAACCGATCTCCCGATTTGAGCCCCGAATCGGACTATAACTTGATATAGCTGCTTCTCCGTCCTTATTCATTATACTTTGTTTGCCTTAATGCCTTTGCCAGATAATGCGCACAGAACTCAACAGATGCGACCACGGTGGAGGGTATATAAGATTCGGCCCAGCCGAACTTAGCACGCCCTTATTTGTTTCTGATGGTCTCGCCAAGATTCGAACCCAGGCGTTCAGCGTCATAGGCAGGCATGTTAGCAAGTTAACGTGCTTTCGACAAACAGACAGACACACAAACAAACATGGCTAAATCGACTTAGAAAGTCATGAAGAACAAAGAATATATATACTTTAAGGGGCCCTAGACCAATATTTGGATGATTTGCAAACAGAATGACTAACTTAGTATGCCCTCATCCTCTGGTGTAGGGTATACAAAATACCCATATCAGTGCATAATATAAATTTAATATTTAAATTATTTTTTGATTTTTGCGTGCCGTAACCATTGTCTTGTTTCTCTCTCACTCCATGTCCGTTATCAGTTTATGTGAGTGTTTCTGCTGACGAAATTTGAGGTTGATGGTTGGTGTTAACAAAATGTGGTTTATGCACGTCTCTAGGCCATATAAACTTCTCATATATATTGAATATTTATTTTCAGTTTATTGGATATTGAGTACTGGCCTGAATACGAAATCTCTTTTTCGAAAGAGGACTTTCTTTCTTTGTGAACCTCCTTGGCCTGTGCTTCGACTTGGCCTAGGGCTTTTATTTTTTGTGGGTTATGCTGAATTTTATGGTTACTTTGAAGTTTTATTGTATTTGATGATACCCCCTAGGTTTTATTCTACTCATTTTGCTTTAGGGGTTTTTTCTTTGGAACAAAAAACAGCAACAACAACAAAAGTTTGCTACATTATGGTCTGTTTTGTGTGCTCACACCGATAAGAGTTGGCAACTCGTTTGAGGTTTTACACACACCATCATATCATTGCAGCAGCCATCGCTTAACCCTATCACACACACAGTGTGATAAATAAAATCGAATTTACAGCCATAGCAAATGCTTGAAAAGATGTTAAACCTAAAACACAAGACTTAGCGCGGGATTTAATGACCTTTGGTTGGTTAAAGTGGGAGAATTGAGATTCTTGAAGCAGTAAATCACAAGTTGAAGAAAGTGATAGTCCATTAAGTTGATTACGAACACGCTTGTAGAGGTTAATTCAAAAGAAGAAACACGTTTGAAAAATCTTAACAGAAGAGAGAGTTAACAAGTAAGAGCATGCTAAGTTCGGCCGAATCTTATATACCCGCCACCATGAATCGATTTTGTCGAGTTCTATGCGTAGTATCTCTTTTTAGGCAAGCAAGGAATATTGAATAAGAAATGTTATGCTATTGGAGCTATATCAAGTTATAGTCCGATTCGGACCATAAATGAATGCCGAACATTGTAGAAGTTATTGTGTAATATTTCAGTTCATTCGGATAAGAATTGCGCCTTGTAGGGGCTCAAGAAGCAAAATCGGGAGATAGGTTTATATGGGAGCTGTATCAAGCTATTAATCGATTCAGACACGTATGTTGAAGGTCATGAGAGAAGCTGTTGTACAAAATTTCTGCCAAATCGGATGAGAATTGCGCCCTCTAGAGGCTGAAGAAGACCCAAGATCGGTTTATACGGCAGCTATACCAGATTATGAACCGATTTAAATTATACTTAGCACAGTTGTTGGAAGTGATTCTTAAACACTGCGTGTAAAATTTCAGTCAAATAGGGTGAGAATTGCGCCCTCTAGAGGCTCAAGACGTCAAGACCCAAGATTGGTTTATATGACAGCTATATCAAAACGTGGACCGATTTGCGCCATACTAAGCACATTCATTAGAAGTCATAACAAAGCACCTCATGCAAAATATCAGCAAAGTCGGATGAGAATTGCGCGCTCTATTGGCTCAAGAAGTCAAAATCCCATATCGGTTTATATAGCAGCTATATCAGGTTATGTACCGATTTCCGCCATACTAAGCACAGTTATTGGAAGTCATAACAAAACACCTCATGCAAAATTTCAGCAAAATCGGATGAGAATTGCGCCCTCTAGAGGCTCAAGAAGTCAAGTCCCGAGATCGGTTTATATGGCAGTTATACCAGATTATGAACCGATTGGAATCATACTTCGCACAGTTGTTGGAAGTGATTCCAAAACACTACGTGTAAAATTTCAGTCAAATAGGATGAGAATTGCGCCCTCTAGGGGCTCAAGAAGTCAAGGCCCGAGATCGGCTTATATGAAAGCTATATCAAGTGATGGACCGATTTGAACCATACTTAGCGCAAATGTTGAAAGTGATTCCAAACACTACGTGTAAAATTTCAGTCAAATAGGATGAGAATTGCGCCCTCTAGGGGCTCAAGAAGTCAAGACCCGAGATCGGTTTATATGAAAGCTATATCAAATGATGGACCGATTTGCGCCATATTTAGCACAGTTATTTGAAGTCATAAGAAAACACCACATGCAATATTTCAGTCAAATCGGATGAGAATTACGCGCTATATTGGCTCAAGAAGTCAAGATCCAAGATCGGTTTATATGGCAGCTATATCAGGTTATGTACCGATTTGCGTCATACTAAGCACAGTTATTGGAAGTGATCCCAAAACACCAATTGAAAACAAATCGGACAAGAATTGCGCCCTCTAGAGGCTGAGGAAGTCAAGACCCAAGATCGGTTTATGGCAGCTATATCAAACGATGGACCGATTTAAACCATACTTAGCGCAGTTGTTGAAAGTGATACCAAAACATCACGTGCAAAATTTCAGCAAAATCGGAGGAAAATTGTGCCCTCTAGACGCTGAAGAAGTCAAGACCAAAGATCGGTTTATATGACATCTATATCAAAACATGGACCGATTTGGCCCATTTACAATCCCAACCGACCTACATTAATAAGAAGTATTTTTGCTAACTTTCAGGAAGCTAGCTTCACTCCTTCAAAAGTTAGCGTGCTTTCTACAGACAGAAGGCGGGGCGGACGGAGGGGAAGGAGGGGCGGACGGAGGGGCGGACGGAGGGGCGGACGGAGGGGCGGACGGAGGGGCGGACGGAGGGGCGGACGGAGGGGTGGACGGAGGGGCGGACGGAGGGGCGGACGGAGGGGCGGACGGAGGGGCGGACGGAGGGGCGGACGGAGGGGCGGACGGAGGGGCGGACGGAGGGGCGGACGGAGGGGCGGACGGAGGGGCGGACGGAGGGGCGGACGGAGGGGCGGACGGAGGGGCGGACGGAGGGGCGGACGGAGGGGCGGACGGAGGGGCGGACGGAGGGGCGGACGGAGGGGCGGACGGAGGGGCGGACGGAGGGGCGGACGGAGGGGCGGACGGAGGGGCGGACGGAGGGGCGGACGGAGGGGCGGACGGAGGGGCGGACGGAGGGGCGGACGGAGGGGCGGACGGAGGGCCGGACGGATGGGCGGACGGAGGGGCGGACGGAGGGGCGGACGGAGGGGCGGACGGAGGGGCGGACGGAGGGGCGGACGGAGGGGCGGACGGAGGGGCGGACGGAGGGGCGGACGGAGGGGCGGACGGAGGGGCGGACGGAGGGGCGGACGGAGGGGCGGACGGAGGGGCGGACGGAGGGGCGGACGGAGGGGCGGACGGAGGGGCGGACGGAGGGGCGGACGGAGGGGCGGACGGAGGGCCGGACGGAGGGCCGGACGGATGGGCGGACGGAGGGGCGGACGGAGGGGCGGACGGAGGGGCGGACGGAGGGGCGGACGGAGGGGCGGACGGAGGGGTGGACGGAGGGTCAGTCGGACGGACATGGCTAGATCGACTTTAAATGACATGACGATCAATAAAATATATACTGAATGGGGTCTCAGACTCATATTTCAAGGTGTTACAAACATAATGACGAAATTAGTATACCACCATCCTATGGAGGAGGGTATAACAAGTGTTGAGTTGGCCTGAATGGAATTTCCTTTACCCAGCATCATAAAAGAGCTGCAATGCTTAAGTGAAGTGGTCAAATTTTGTTTTTGCTGTGATAGATTTCAATCGGACTTTGGTTCTATTCCATCAATAGTTTCATTCCTAAATGGTTTTCAATGAAGATGGTGTCGGATGAGCATACCTGTAGCTGAGTTGGTAGTGAGATATGATTACCCATACGGGGGTTCAAATCCCACCAGAGGCTTTGCTCATTTACTACTACAGTTTCACTAGGCACATACAATTATTTAAGCAGGCCTGCAACAACCTAACCTAACCTAAGGCTAGGAGTGCATGGCGGCCCTAAAATCATAATTTTAATAAACTTGCTGACCTTAGTACTCCTCAAAGAACATGAAAACATGATTTCGTTTCAACTGTGTGTGTCTATAAACCAAGCCGGAGGTCCCAAGTCTCCTCGCTGAATTTTTTAATAAACTTGATTTCTTTCTCTGCTGTATATTTGGTTTTAAAATACCTTACATTTTAAAATTTCCTCTTGTAAGGGTTCTGACTTCTTAATGCCAAATTTTTCCTGAAGCCACATGTAATGTTGGAACCCTTCATTTATGCATGAAGCCAAAAGTATAAACGACACGAGTGGCTTTTACCTATTGTAAAATTATACATTTATATTGAGTTACATGTTTATTCTGAGAATTAACGCATTTCTTTGTACTGCATTGGGAGAACACTAAGGTGGATCTTTCAAAATAGTTGTAACTGCATAAAAGTATTATGAGTGTTTCAAAGCCTATTCAGTCGGCTTTTTCTTCTAAAAGGAATGGTTGGTGTCGGTCTTTTTCGCTTAGTTATTACCTACAATTTGGAGAGGTAAGAACATTTGGTTATGGTGGTTTAGCAGCTATGGCGGTTTAGCAGCACTGGCAAGGTGAGGATTCACTCAGCACTACACCACTTTAAGCCATATAAGTCTCTGCGAGGCAAATGCAAATTTGCCTATTAACATTACATTAAGGAACAGGGCCATACTCTCATATACCAATGAGTACTATCCGATTTAAGATTAAGCTCAATGATAAGGGGCCCCTTTTTATACCCTCCACCATAGGATGGGGGTATGCTAATTTCGTCATTCTGTGTCGAAATATTCGTTCTACCCGAAATATTCGTCTGAGACCCCATAAAGTATATATGTTCTTGATCGTCGCGACATTTTATGTCGATCTAGCCATTTCCGTCTGTCTGTCCGTCCGTTCGTCCGTCCGTCCGTCCGTCTGTCCGTCCGTCCGTCCATCTGTCTGTAGATAGCACACTAACTTCCGAAGGAGTAAAGCTATCCGCTTGAAATTTTGCACAAAAAACTTCTTATTAGTATAGGTCGGTTGGGATTGTAAATGGTCCATATCGGTTCATGTTTTGATATAGCGTCAAAATCGATCTTGACTTCTTGAGCATCTAGAAGGCACAACTCTTATCCAATTGGAATGAAATTTTGCACGACATGTTTTGTTATGATACCCAACGACTGTGCCAAGTATGGTTTAAATCGGTCCATAACTTGATATAGCTGCCATGTAAACCGACCATGGGTCTTGACTTCTTGAGCCTCTGGAGGGCGCATTTCTAACCCGATTGGAATGAAATTTTGCACGACGTGTTTCGCTATGACTTCCAACAACTGTATTTAGTACGGTTCAAATCGATCGATAACCTGATATAGCTGCCATATAAACCGATCTTGGATCTTGACTTCTTGAGCCACTAGAGGGCGCAATTCTTATCCAATTTGAATGAAATTTTGAACGAAGTATTTTGTTATGATATCATACAACTGTGACAAATAAGGTTCAAATCAGTTCATAACCTGATATAGCTGCCATATAAACCGATCTGGGATCTTGACTTCTTGAGCCTCTAGAGGTCGCAATTATTATCTGATTTGCCTGAAATTTTGTACGACGAATCCTCTTGTGACCTTCAACATACGTGTTTATTATGGTCTGAATCGGTCTATAGCCCGATACAGCTCCCATATAAATCGATCTCTCTATTTTACTTATTGAGCCCCCGAAGAGCGCAATTCTTATTCGAATTGGCTGACATTTTACACAGGCCTCCAAAATATAATTTAATTGTGGTCCAAACCGGACTATATCTTGATATCGCTCTAATAGCAGAGCAAATCTCTTTTATCCTTTTTTTTGCCTAAGAAGAGCTGCCGGTAAAAAGGTCGACCAATGCGATCCACGGAGGAGGGTATATAGGATTCGGCCCGGCCGAACTTAGCACGCTCTTACTTGTTATACCCACCACCGTCGGATAGGGGGTATATTCAGTTAGTCATTCCGTTTTCAAGACAACGAAATATCAATTTCCGACCCTACAAAGTATATATATATCGGATCGTTGTAAAACTCTAAGACGATTTAACGATGTCCGTGTATCTGTCCGTCTATCCGTCTGTCCGTCCGTCTGTTGTAATCACTCTAGAGCCTTCAAAAATTGAGATATTGAACTGAAATTTTGCACAGATATGTCTTTTTGATGCACGCTGATTAAGTTCTTGAACGGGCCAAATCGGACCATATTTGGATATAGCTGCTATATGGACCGATTTTCCGATAAAGGGTCTAATGCCCATAAAAGCTATGTTTTTTATCCGATTTTGCTGAAATTTGAAACAGTAAAGCTAAAGTTAAAGCTTCCACACAACTGACCCAAATATGGTTTAGATCAGACTTTATTAAGATATAGCTGCCATATAGACCGATCTTCCGATAAAGAGTCTGAGGGCTATAAAAGCTTTATTTTTTATCCGATTTCGTTGAAATTTGGAGTAGTGAGCAGTTTTAAGCCTCTCAACATCCGACCCAAATATAGTACAGATCGGACTATATTTAGATATAGCTGCCATATAGACCGATCTCCCCATAAAGGGTCTGAAGCCCATAAAAGCTTTATTTACTACCCGATTGCGCTGAAATTTAAAACATTTGGTTATTTTAAGCCTCCCGACATCTGGACTAAATATGGTTCACATCGGACTATATTAAGATATAGCTGCCATAAAGACCGATCTCCCGATAAAGGGTCTGAAGACCATAAAAGCTTCATTTATTAACCGATTTCGCTGAAATTTGCAAGAGTGTGTTATTTCAAGCCTCCAGACTTCTGACTTAAATATGAATTAGATGGGACTATATTTAGATATAGCTGCCATATAGACCGATCTGCCGATTAAGGGTCTGAAGCCCATAATAGCTTTATTTTTTATCCCATTTCGCTGAAATTTGGAATAGTGCGCAATTTTGAGCCTCCCAACATCCGATCCAAATATGGTACAGATCGGACTATATTTAGATATAGCTGCCATATAGACCGATCTCCCGATAAAAGGTCTGAAGGCCATAAATGCTTTATTTTTTATCCGATTTCGCTGAAATTTAAAATAGTGGGTTATTTTAAGCCTCCCAACATCTGACCTAAATATGAATTAGATGGGAATATATTTAGATATAGCTGCCATATAGACCGATCTGCCGATTAAGGGTCTGAAGCCCATAAAAGCTTTATTTATTATCGGATTTCGCTAAAATTTAAAACAAAGGGTTACTTTAAGCCTCCCAACATAGGACCCAAATATGGTACAGATCGGACTATATTTAGATATAGCTGCCATATAGACTGATCTCCCGATAAAGGGTCTAAAGCCCATAAAAGCTTTATTTATTACCCGATTTCGCTGAAATTCGCAACAGTGAGTTATCTTAAGCCTCCCGACATCTGTCGTGAATATGGTTCAGATCGAACTATATTAAGATATAGCTGCCATCTAGACCGATCTGCCGATAAGGGGACTAAAGCCCATAAAAGTTTTATTTATTACCCGATTTCGCTGAAATGAGCTGAACGTGCCTGAACTAATTAAACTAATGTTGCAAAGAAGATAATAGCTAACAAATCACCCTTTATGTATGTTTTCCCCGAATTATAATTAAACACTTACTCGATTTTAACCTTTCCTTATTTCTTTTCATACTTTCTCCCACCACCTTACTATGAAATTCATAAAAGACTTAATTTAATTTGCAAAAATGTTATGAATAAATTAAGCGTTTAAATGCATTTCAACTTTCATGATGGTGGTGGTGGTCGTTGTTGCAGGAAAATGCACCCCTCTTGTATCACAAATCTCACCGTGGTGCAGTCTGGTCTGCAATATTTTGGGCCAAGGGGTTTGGGGCATTGGATTATGGCTGCATGCCTGAATGGATAGTAGCTTTACAAATGCTTTCATTTTGACTCAAATCCTGGTTCCCCTTTGCTCAATGAAATGCTTGCTAAAGATGCATGAATATTTTAGTTGGCCCAAAAACAGAAAAGGAATTTTTAATTGAAACATTTTTCGTTAATATCTTGAATTAATACTTAAATCATATTGCATTCGGCAAAAGTGAGGGCGAGCATAAGCGTGGATGTGTGAATGTATGGCATGAGCTGTTGTGCAAATGGTCCTTGATATATTTTTTTTATTTCACTTTGGCTGGGGTTAATAAAAAGGGCGAATTATATTGAATGCCAAGGGGTATCTGATGGGGATACTATAATTCAGACCTTTTGACTGTCAATGAATTGGGATGCAAAAGAACTATAGGAGCGAATATGTTTTATGCTTAATTTTTTCAATTGAATTAATTCCTACGGCATATAAAGAGCGTATTATATATGGAATTAAAAGAGCTTTAAAGGTCAACAACTTTGAACTGACACATAATTACTTTCTACACAGAATGTATTTATTGAGTCTGTAAAAGACAATATTTTAAATCGGAAGCATTGACATAAAGAACATGGTTTAGGGGGTATAAGTCGAAGGAATTTAAGGTAATTTGAAGCAATATTTAATTGTAACTGATAGAGAGTACGGGCAGGCCATCGTAGCCCAGAAGTTAGTCTATGACGCTAGCGAGAATATCACAAAAAAAAATTTCAGCTTTGATTTTTTCCATTCTAATGCTGGCTTCACTTGTGAGGTACTTTGCCTTGTAAAAACTTCTCCCCAAAGAGGTGTCGCACTGCGGCACACCTTTCGAACTCGGTTATAAAATGGAGGTCCCTTATCATTTAGCTTAAACTTCAATCGGACAGCACTAATTGATATGTGAGAAGTTTGCTCCTGATTGATGGTCCGGTCTCTTTGCCATGGAACGGTTTTCAAGAAAATCTCTGAGATAAAAGCTGAACTTCTTTCTTGCGTTAGTCGAGCTTAAATGACCACGGGAATGTGTGTTAGGAAGAAGAGATTGTTTTTATGAATTGAAGAGAACTATTGTATTTTAAGAAAAAATTTCTTTGCACTTTTATGGTAACCCAAATGCTTTCATTCGGTATCAGAAACTGCCGAGACCTCCCAAAGCCCTATCGAGCTGACATTTGGGCTGATTATGTTAAGATGACTCTCAGTTGGGAGTAGTACTTCAGAGTAGAGGGGCTCCTTAACTTTCCAAAAACGCCTTGGAAGGACCCTTAAACCAATCATGGCCATATATATACAACCTGAAAAGTAACAAGTAAAAACATGTTAAGTTCGGCCGTGCCCAACTTTGGATACCCACCCCCAAGGATATAATATTCATCCTATTTTATTATAACTCCACTACTATATCCATAGTTATATCTAAATAGGGGTTTAAAACAAGTCACTATGTAAAATTTCAACGAAATCGGTTAAAAAATTAAGTTTTTATGGGTTTCAGACCCTTTATCGGGAGATCGGTCTATATGGGAGCTATATCTAAATGTAGTCCGATCTGAGCCATATTAAAGTCGGATGTCGAGAAGCTTAAAAAATCTCACTGTTTCAAATTTCAGCGAAATTGGATAATAAATAAAGTTTTTATGAGCTTCAGATCCTATATCGGGATATCGGTCTACATAGCAGCTATATCTAAATGTAGTCCGATCTGAGCCATATTAAAGTCGGATGTCGAGAAGCTTAAAAAATCTCACTGTTTCAAATTTCAGCGAAATTGGATAATAAATAAAGTTTTCATGGGCTTTTGACCCTTTATCGGCAGTTAGGTCTATATAGCAGCTATATCCAAATATAGTCCGATCTGAACCATATTTAAGTCGGATGTGGGGAGGCTTAAAACAATTTACTGTATCAAATTTCAGCGAAATTGGATAATAAATAAAGCTTTTATGAGCTTCAGACCCTATATCGGGATATCGGTCTACATATCAGCTATATCTAAATATAGTCCGATCTGAACTATATTAGGGTCGGATGTCTGAAGCCTTAAAACAATTCACTGTTTAAAATTTCAATGAAATCGGTTAAAAAATTAAGCTTTTATGGGCTTCAGACCCTTTATCAGAAGATCGGTCTATATAGAAGCTATATCCAAATATAATCCGATCTGAGCCATATTAAGGTCGGATGTCGAGAGGCTTAAAAAATCTCACTGTTTCAAATTTCAGCGAAATCGGTTAAAAATTAAGCTGTTATGGGCTTCAGACCCTTTTTCGGGAAATCGGTCTATACAGAAGCTGTATCCAAATATAGTCCGATCTGAGCCATATTTAGATCGGATATCGGGAGACTTAAGATAATTAACTCTATCAAATTTACAGAGAAATCGGATAATAAATAAAGTTTTATGGGCTTCAGACCCTTTATCGGCAGATCGGTCTACATAGCAGCTATATCCAAATATAGTCCGCTCTGAACCATGTGTAAGCCGAATGTCGAGAGGCTTAAAAAATCTCACTGTTTCAAATTTCAGCGAAATCGGATAATAAATAAAGTTTTATGGGCTTCAGACCCTTTATCGGCAGATCGGTCTATATGGCAGCTATATCCAAATATAGTCCGCCCTGAACCATGTTTACGCCGAATGTTGGGAGGCTTAAAAAATCTCACTGTTTAAAATTTCAGCGAAATCGGATAATAAATGCAGGTTTTGTGAATCTTAGACCCTTAACCGGTAGCTCGGTCTATGTAGCAGCTGTATCTTAATATACTCCGATCCGATCCGTCCGTCTATACGTCCATCCGTGCGTAAATCCATCCATCCGTCCGTCCATCCGTCCGTCCGTCCATCGGTCCGTCCATCCGTCCGTCCATCCGTCCGTCCATCCGTCCGTCCGTCCATCCGTCCGTCCGTCCATCCGTCCGTCCATCCATCCGTCCAGCCGTCCATTCGTCCGTCCATCCATCAGTTCGTCCATCCGTCCGTCCATCCGTACGTCCATCCATCCGTCCATCCAGCCGTCCATCCGTCCGTCCGTCCATCCCTCCGTCCATTCGTCCGATCATCTGTCCGTCCATCCGTCCGTCCATCCTTCCATCCGTCCGTCCATCCGTCCATCCATCCGTCCGTCCGTCCATCCGTCCGTCCATCTGTCTGTCCATCCGTCCGTCCATCCGTCCGTCCATCCATCCGTCCGTCCATCCGTCCGTCCATCCGTCCGTCCGTCCATCCGTCCATCCGTCCGTCCGTCCATCCGTCCATCCGTCCATCCGTCCGTCCATCCGTCCGTCCGTCTATCCGTCCATCCGTCCGTCCGTCCGTCCATCCATCCGTCCATCCGTCCATCCGTCCGTCCATCCATCCGTCCATCCATCCGTCCATCGTTCATCCGTCCATCGTTCATCCGTCCATCCGTCCGTCCAACCGTCCGTCCATCCGTCCGTCCATCCGTCCATCAGTCCGTCCATCAGTCCGTCCGTCCATCCGTCCGTCCGTCCATCAGTTCGTCTGTCCATCTGTCCGTCCAACCGTCCGTCCATCCGTCCATCAGTCCGTCCGTCCATCCGTTCGTCCATCCGTCCGTCCATCCGTCCGTCCATCCGTCCGTCCGTCCGTCCATCCGTCCCTTCGTCCATCCGACCGTCCATTCGTCCGTCCATCCGTCCAGCCATCCGTATGTCGAAATCACGATAGCGGTCGAACGTGTAAAGCGAGCCGCTTGAAATTTTCCACTGATACTTAATGTTGATGTAGGTCGTTAGGGATTGCAAATGGGCCATATCGGTTAACATTTAGATAAAGCTCCCATATAAACCGATCTCCCGATTTGACTTCTTGACCCCTGAAAGCCGCAATTTTTGTCCGATTTGGGTGAAATTGTGCACGTGGTGTTCTGTTATAACTATCAACAGCTGTCCTGAATACAGTCCGAATCGGTCTATAACCTAATATAGCTCCCATATAAACCCATCTCCCGATTTGACTTCTTGAGCCTCTGGAAGCCGCTATTTTTGTCCGATTTGGTTGAAATCTTGCATGTAGTGTTCTGTTTTGACTTCCAACAACTGTGCCAAGTACGGTCCAAATCGGTTTATAACCTGATATTGCTTCCATATAAACCCATCTCCCGATTTGAGCTCTTACAAGCCGTAATTTTTGCCCGATTTAACAGAAATTTTGCGTGTAGTATACTGTTATGACTTCAAAAAACTGTGTCAAGTACCGTCCAAATCAGTCTATAACCTGATATAGCTCCCATATAAACCGATCTCCCAATTTAACTTCTTGAGCCGTTGGCTTCTTGATGGGGCTTCCTTTTTATGGCCGAGTCCGAACGGCATGCCGCAGTGCGACAGCGCTTTGGGGGGAAGTTTTTACATGGCAAAGTACCTTACAAATATCGACAGCGTCATAGGCGAATATGCTAACCTCTGTGCTATGCTGGCCCCCACCTTACCTCTTTATCCACTTTACCCAAACCCTCCGCTAAGGTGGGGTTTTCCTTGTTCAAAAGATTTTATGCAAAATATTTCTATTCCATTGATTGGTTTTCTTTATTTAGGCAATTAAATTTAAAGGATATGTTAAACGACAAACCTTCAGAAGCTTACATTTCATTTCAATCAATTAAAACTTTGTCGTTATATATTTGCCTCGAATATGGCTTTAGTCTTAAGCAGTTGATACCCCATTTTTATGTAGCTTCCATTTGTGAAAATTGATTTATAGTAGACAGCTTCTATTTCCTCCATATAACCTCAAATCTGTACAAAGACCACTGGATTTTTTCGCCTTCCCTTTGTTTTTCGTTTTATTTCATCTCATTTGAATATTGATTTCAAATGTATCATTTATCATGCGCTAGTTATGCTGGGCCCAGACTAATGGCCGGCATAAAAAACAATCGATATAAATCTAAATCTAAGATACCATGAATACATTGCGCACCAAATCCAATGGTGCGACCATTTTCCAAATAATAATTTCTTGCTCCATCCATCTTTTTTGGCCTTTTTGCCTTGTTTAGTGTTTCCGTTTTTTAATTTTCCACAGCTTTGTAATTTTTTTTACGATACTTATCATTCGTTATCACTTTATCCTCCTATCTTTACACTTTTGTAAGCTTGTTTCCAATTTTTCTCTGGCTATGGAATTTGTACTGCTGCTTTTTTTTGTTCTAGTCATCGGATGCCTATAAATGTCACAGAATTTGGTTAGTGAATGTGTTCTGGGATTTTTGTTTTTTTTTACATATTTAATTTATTGTTTCACACAGAATTGCTGTGATTGCAATATGATTTATGGCCCAGGAACTCTCTTTTATGCCCCCGGGGGCAGTGGCATTTATGCTGTTGGCCCCTTTAGACTATCACATCCTATGTGAAGACAACTGCTCGCACAGCTCGCGAATGCTTCTTTGCCAGATATTGTTCAGCTTGAAAGAAATATTTTAATGTTATTTGTTTTTATTGCTTTTTTTTTCATTTAAGGAAAGTCTTAACAAGTAAAAAAGGCTTAATGGCGGCCGGATCGAACTTTGTATGCCCCCCAACTCAGGTATATATATTTATCAAATTTCGACAAAATCGATAAATGCGCTTTTTATGAGCCGAAAGCCTTAAATCGAGAGATCGGTCTATATGGCAGCTATATCCAAATATGAACCGATCAGGGCCAAATAGAAGAAAGATGTCGAAGGGCCTAAGGCAAATCACTGTCCCAAATTTCAGCAAAATCGGATAATAAATGTGGCTTTAATGGGCCTAAGACCCTTAATCGGCGGATCGGTCTATATGGGGGCTATATCAAGATATAGTCCGATATAGCCCATCTTCGAACTTAACCTGCTTATGGACAAAAAAAGAATCTGTGCAAAATTTCAGCTCAATATCTCAATTTTTAAAGACTGTAGCGTGATTTCAACAGACAGACGGACAGACGGACGGACATGTCTAGATCGTCTTAGATTTTCACGCTGATCAAGAATATATATACTTTATAGGGTCGGAAATGGATATTTCGATGTGTTGCAAACGGAATGACAAAATGAATATACCCCCATCCTTCGGTGGTGGGTATAAAAATATGGTCCGATCTAGGCAAAACCTTACACATACATCGAGGGTCTAATGCAGCCCACTCTTCCAAAATTTATCGAAATCGCTTAATGAACAAGCCATTTATTGGAGTGGGTTCGTAAATTGGAACTGGAAATCGGTGTATATGGCAGTTACAATATATTCAAATACGATCCGGTCACCGCTTGAACGACGAAGGGCCTAATACAGCTCACAGTGCCAAATTTCAGTAAAATCTGGTAATAAATGCGGATCCTATGGCCTTTACACCTTGAATCGGGAGATCGCTTTTATGGTAACTAATACATCAAGACATTTTTCCTATCTAGACCATATTCTTTACCGATATCGAGTCTCTTAAGAAAACTCACTGTGCCAAATTTCAACAAAATTGGAAATTAAATGAGGCTTTTATGGGTCTTAGACCTTAAATCGGTTGATCGGTCCATATGGCGCCAATATCAAGATATTATCCAATCTAGGCCATATTCGATACTAATATTGAGAATCCTTAAAGAACTCAATGTTGCAGATTTCAGATTTCGGATAGTATTTGCGATTGCTATGGTCTTTAGACCTTCAATCGGTAGGTCGGTATATATAAGTCATGTCACATCACAACATTCCATTTCCCGCTTCTTTCATTTAATCTTCTTGAAATTAAGACAATATTAATTCTCCTCACTTTTTATGATAATGTTCAGCATAGTATGTGGTTCAATTATAATACCCTCCACCATAAGATGGGGGGTATACTAATTTCGTCATTCTGTTTGTAACTACTCGAAATATTCGTCTGAGACCCCATAAACTATATATATTCTTGATCGTCGTGAAATTTTGTGTCGATCTAGCCATGTCCGTCCGTCTGTCCGTCCGTCCGTCCGTCCGTCTGTCTGTCGAAAGCACGCTAACTTCCGAAGGAGTAAAGCTAGCCGCTTGAAATTTTGCACAAATACTTCTTATTAGTGTAGGTCGGTTGGTATTGTAAATGGGCCATATCGGTCCATGTTTTGATATAGCTGCCATATAAACCGATCTTGGGTCTTGACTTCTTGAGCCTCTAGAGTGCGCAATTCTTATCCGATTGGAATGAAATTTTGCACGACGTGTTTTGTTATGATATCCAACAACTGTGTCAAGTATAGTTCAAATCGGTCCATAACCTGATATAGCTGCCATATAAACCGATCTTGGGTCTTGACTTCTTGAGCCTCTAGAGGGCGCAATTCTTATCCGATCAGAATGAAATTTTGCACGACGTGTTTTGTCATGATATCCAACAACTGTGCAAAGTATGGTTGAAATCGGTCCATAACCTGATATAGCTGCCATATAAATCGATCTTGGGTCTTGACTTCTTGAGCCTCTAGAGGGCGCAATTCCTATCCGATTTGGCTGAAATTTTGCATGACGTATTTTATTTTACTTTCAACAACTGTGTCAAATAAGGTTCAAATCGGTTCATAACCTGATATAGCTGCCATATAAACCGATCTGGGATCTTGACTTCTTGACCCCTAGAAGTCGCAATTATTATCCGATATGTCTGAAATTTTGTACGACGGATCCTCTTGTGACCATCAATAAACGTGTTTATTATGGTCTGAATCGGTCTATAGCCCGATACAGATCCCATATAAATCGTTCTCTCTATTTTATTTCGTGAGCCCCAATGGGCGCAATTCTTATACAAATTGGCTGAAATTTTACACAGGTCTCTAACATATAATTTAATTGTGGTCCGAACCGGACCATATCTTGATATCGTTTTAATAGCAGAGTAACTCTTTTCTTATATCCTTTTTTGCCTAAGAAGAGATGCCGGGAAAAGAACTCGACAAATGCGATCCATGGTGGAGGGTATATAAGATTCGGCCCGGCCGAACTTAGCACGCTTTTACTTGTTTTTTCTAATTTAATCTTGCATCTTATTTCCTTGGCTTAAAGCCTAGTTTCAAAATTCCATCCAACCTACAGGCAACAGGCACTCAATAATTTTGATGACAATATTTTCACACATAATAAAAATATTTTCTTTTAATTTGAGTTATGTTCTCAAAGCATAAAGGAGAGTAAATTCAAATTCCCCCATATGCCTTTGGGGCTATCATCGATATGTTGACAGAATTCATAAAAAAACACATACACTTTATAAACTTACGACGTAGAAGAACATATTACTTTGCCACTTTTGTTAAAAAAAAAAATAAAATGAAAAGAAGAAAAATATTAGCAATAAAAAAATTACAACTTCTGATAACTGTTGCTTCAACATATGCTTCAAGGAACATTGACGACGACGACGCAGCTGACAATTTAATAACCGACAGGATGGTGTTGGTGGTGGTTTGATATTTGTCTTTACTTAATACCAAACAAATATGATGGAGATGATTTTTCAAATTCCTTCATTTTCCTGTGGCGGAAAACAAGCTTTTGCTACTCGCATGCCAACGCCAACGTAACGACAAACATTGCAAATCGGAAATTTTCCATAAAATCGTCAAAACGCATTTCAACTCTTTTTTTTTGGTGTGATTTGTGAGGCTTCAGCATCACAGAAATATTTCAGCAACTTGAAGCGTGAGTAGAAGTTTGTGTGTTACGAGGGAATGTAATAAACAAGGAAAATATTCTCAATAAAAAATAGAATGGAATCATCAAAGAGGGACATACACCATTTGCAGCATAATGGTTCTTCCTAAAAGGAAGATGTAAAAAAAATGCTCCGGCTGATCTTATATAACAGATATATCAAGTTGGATATAGATAGACAATATGCGTGCTTTAAACGATGCAGCTTTTGGTATAGCCCTCATACAAACCAAACTGCCAGTTTAGCACACCTTGTACCGATAGTAGCTGTGCTATGGAAAATCATTGCAATCTGCAATCAGATTCACTTCCACATTTCCTTCCATTATAATACCACAGGAACAGGAGAAGGAAAATGCATTCCTACCTACCGTTGAACCTTCCAGTTCACTTTAAAAAGCCCCATAAATTGTGAAAGTTGACATCTGCTAATCAGACAAGTTCTGAAAGAAATGTAAACCAAAACTGGAACTCCTTTTGACTGCCGGTGCGGGACACAGATGCAGATGTTCTATAGTTTCTTCTTCCTCGATGTGCTCAAAGCTTCTGCAAATGTCGTTACTTGCAACCATCAGCCTAACAATATGTTTTCCTGTGATGGCATATCACTGCCATGGCGACACTATGATTGGGGCGTCAGTTCTAGCCAGCGGCAGCAAAGCGATAGAGCTCTTCAAGTCTAGATTAGGCCACATAGTTTTGGAATACTCATAACCACCTTTTAAGGCCATTTATCATTCGTTGTCCTTTGGGCCTCATCCTGAAAACTTAGCTTACATGTCGCTAGAGGCAAAACCACAGATTCTAGTTCTCCTGGAAGGGATAAGGTAGTTCCTAGTATCGCAAGTTGGTTTGTTCTACAATTTCCTGGGGTATCTCTGTGCCCAAGACAGGTGAATTTTGAACTGTTCAGCCATCTCGTTGAGAGATCTGCGACATTCGAGGGCCGACTTTGAATTCAGATATACGTTCTTCAGGGATTTAAAAGCTGCCTCGCGGCCTGAGAAGATATTTAAGCCTGTCGTCGTTATTCATCATGTAAAAGGCGCCAAATTCTTTAGCACTTATATAGCAAACCCCTTTTCCCTGCGACCCATGGTAAGACATAAAGACTCTCGCAATTCTATAGAAGCCAAGAATGCAGCATACAAAACATCCCTGTGACCTAGGCTAATGAGGTAAGCCTGGCAAAATATCAATGACACTATCGTTAATACCCATATTTTTCTTTTTGTCTGAATATCGATTGAACTTTTTCCTATCGATACCATCGACAAAGTTACATTTTTTGCAAATTGAACAAAAATAAGCCATCCGACACTAAATGTAGCCTTTAAGATATATTCCCCCTATAGAGGGCGCAATTTTCATGCGATTGAACTAACATTTTGTACAATGATTTTCCTTATGATTTCCAAGTGACTTTATTAAATTTGGCTTCATTCGTTCTGTGCACTGATATTGCTTCTATATGAATCAATCTCTCGAATATTTTATACCCTCCTCCAGGGGTCGCATTTGTCAAGCTCTTTGTCCGATATCTCTTTAAAGGCAAACCAAAGATAATGGATAGAAATTGTTATGCTATTGGAGCTTTATCAAGTTATGGACCGACTTTGGCCCAAATTGGTTTGGATGTTGGAGTCCATAATAGAAGTCAATGTGCAAACTTTCAGCCAAATCGGTTAAGAATTGTGCCCTTTAGGGGCTCAAGAAGTAAAATTCGGAGATCGGTTCATATAGGAGCTAAAACAGGTTTTGGACCGATTCAGATCATATGTTAAAGGTCATAGGAAAGACACTGTGCAAAATTTTAACCAACTTGGATATGAACCGCCCCCACTAGAAGCTCAAGAAGTGGACTCGGGAGATTGATTTATATGGCAACTATATAAGGTTTTGGACCGATTCAAGCCATAGCTGGCATGTATGTTGTGAAAAATTTCAGTCAAATCGGCCTCTGGAGCCTCTTTGAGCCTCTGGAGGGCGTGATAAAAATCACGCCCTCCAGAGGCTCAAAAAGTAAAATCGGGAGATCGATTTATATGGCTGCTATATAACAGGGTTTGAACTGATTCGAACAATGCATAGCGCATCTGTTCATAACAATCGGATAAGAATTGGACTCTCTATAGCCTCAAGAAGCATCAACGGTCGATCGGCTTATATGGCATCTACATCAAAACATGGACGATTTGGTCCATGTTCAATCCGAACCGGCCTGCAATCCCGATCCAATCCCGGTGGCCTACTTAGAAGGTTGCATGTCCGCCTATGACGCTGAACGTCTGGGTTCAAATCCTGGCGAGACCATCAGGAAACATTTTCAGCGCTGGTTTTCCCTACTAATGCTGGCAATATTTGTGAGGTACTATGCCATGTAAAACGTCTCTCCAAAGAGGTCTCGCACTGCCGCACGCCGTTCGGACTCGGCTATAAAAAAGGCGGCCCCTTATCATTGAGCTTAAAACTTGAATCGGACTGCACTCATTAATATGTGAGAAGTTAGTCCCTGTACCTTAGTGGAATGTTCATGGGCAAAATTTTGCAAATTGCAATCGACCTGCAGCCATAAGAAGAATTTGTGCTAAATTTCAAGCTTACTCCTAGCTTTACTATTTCGAAAGTTGGCGTACTTTCCACAGACGGAAAAATGGACAGACAGACGGACATGGCTAAAAAGACTTGAAATGTTAAGACGATCAAGAATCTATTTTCTCTTTTTGTTCTCAGATTATTATTTCGATGAGTAAAAAAGCGGAATGGCGATGTTAGTATACCTCCTTCCTATGGTGGAGGGCATACAAAATTTATTGATTTTATACCCACCACCGAAGGATGGTATATTCATTTTGCCATTCCGTTTGCAACACATCAAAATATCCATTTCCGACCCTATAAAGTATATATATTATTAATCTTCTAAAACGAACTAGCCATGTCCACCCGTCTTCCGAGCGTCTAGCCGTCCGTCTCCCTGTTGAAATCACGCTACATTCTTCAAAAATAAAGATATTGTGCTGAAACTTTGAACAGATTCTTTTTTTGTCCATAGGTAGGTTAAGTTCGAGGATGGGCTATATCGGACTATATCTTGATATAGCCCCTATAGACCAATATGCCGATTTAAGGTCTTAGGCCCATAAAAGCCACATTTATTATACCCACTACCGAAGGATGGGGTATATTCATTTTGTCATTCCGTTTGCAACACATCGAAATATCCATTTCCGACCCTATAAAGTATATATATTCTTGATCAGCGTAAAAATCTAAGACGATCTAGACATGTCCGTCCGTCTGTCTGTTGAAATCACGCTACAGTCTTTAAAAATAGAGATATTGAGCTGAAATTTGGCACAGATTCTTTTTTTGTCCATAAGGGTTAAGTTCGAAGATGGACTATATCGGACTATATCTTGATACAGCCCCCATATAGACCGATCCTCCGATTTAGGGTCTTACGCCCATAAAAGCCTCATTTATTATCCGATTTTGCTAAAATTTGGGACAGTGAGTTGAGTTAGGCCCTTCGACATTCTTCGTCAATTTGGCTCAGATCGGTCCAGATTTGGACATAGCTGCTATATAGACCGATCCTCCGATTTAGGGTCTAAGGCCCATAAAAGCAACATTTATTATCCGATTTCGCTGAAATTTGGCACAAGGAGTTGTGTTAGGCCCTTCGACTTCCTTCGTTCATTTGGACCGGATCGGTTCAGATTTGGATATAGCTGCCACATAGACCGATCCTCCGATGTAGGGTCTAAGGCCCATAAAAGCCACATTTATTATCCGATTTTGCTGAAATTTGGGACAGTGAGTTATGTTGAGCTTTTCGACATCCTTCCTCAATTTGGCCCAGATCGGTTCAAATTTGGATATAGCTGCCATATTGACCAATCCTCCGATTTATGGTCTTAGGCGCATAAAAGCCACATTGATTAACCGATTTTGCTGAAATTTGGGACAGTGAGTTGCCTTAGGCCCTTCGACATTTTTCTTCTATTTGGCTCTGATCGGTTCAGATTTGGATATAGCTGCCATATAGACCGATCTCTCGATTTAAGGTTTTGGGCCCATAAAAAGTGCATTTATTGTCCGATGTCGCTGAAATTTGGGACAATGAGTTGTGTTGGGCCCTTCGATACTTGTCTTCAATGTGGCTCAGATCGGTCCAGATGTGGATATAACTGCCATATAGACCGATCTCTCGGTTGAACAATGACTAGACATTTGGTTTAAATCGGATGATATCTATAGAGCTGCTATGGGGCATAAGGTATTCATTTTTCACTGGATTTTGACGAAATGTGGTTCACATATATACCCGAGGTGGTGGCTATCCAAAGTTCGGCCCGGCCGAACTTAACACCTTCTTATTTGTTTTTTGTCCATTGGCAGGTTAAGTTCGAGGATGGGCTATATCGGACTAAATCTTGATATAGCCCCCTATAGACCGATCTGCCGATTTAAGGTCTTAGGCCCATAAAAGCCACATTTATTATCCTATTTTACTTAAATTTGGGACAGTGAGTTGTGTTAGGCCCTTCGACATCCTTCGTCAATTTGGCCCAGATCGATTCCAATTTGGATATAGCTGCCATATAGACCGATCTGCCGATTTAGGGTCTTAGGCCCATAAAAGCCATAATTATTATCCGATTTTGCTGAAAATTTTGACAGTAAGTTGCGTTGAGCCCTTCGACATCCTTCGTCAATTTGGCCCAGATCGGTCCAAATTTGGATATAGCCCCCATATAGACCGATCCTCCGATTTATGGTCTTAGGCCCAAAAAAGCCACGTTTCGCTGAAATTTGAGAAAGTGAGTTTAGTTAGGCTCTTCGGCGTCCTTCTTCAATTTTGCTCAGATCGGTCCAGATTTGAATATAGCTGCCATATAGACCGATCTCTCGATTTAAGGTTTTGTGTCTAATGTCGACAAAATTAGACACATTGACTTGTGTTAGGCTTTTCCACATGCGTAATTTTTTCGCCCACTCAATATCCGTGCCGAATTTGGTCCAAATTGGTACATATTTCGATAAAGCTTCTATGGGCATTTTACGCATTTTTGACTGGATTATGACGAAAGCTGGTTTACATATATCCAATTTTCGGGCCAGCCAAACCTAAAGCCTTTTTTCTTGTTAAAAAAAATTTTCCCTAAGAAAAAATTTTTGGCATAAATTCCATCATTTTAAAAACTCTTTTTAAAAACTTTATTTTACATCCACCATCATAGAATGGGGATATACTAACCTAGTCTTTCCCTTTGTAAAACTTCAAAATATTGATCGGCGATATTTTTGATCATCTTAAGATTCATAGTCGATCTAGCCATGTCCGATACTTCTTAATGATGTAGGTCGTTGGTGATTGCAAATGCTCCATAACGGTTCAGCTTTGGATTTAGCCCCCATATAAACCGATCCCCGGGTTTGACTACTTGGGCCCCCAGAAGCTTCAGTTATCACCCGGTTTGACTGAAATTTGTCACAATAACTTCTGTTCTGACTTTCAACTTTGCCAAATATGATTGCACCGTATAAAAAAATCCCTGGTTTTGACTTCTAGAGCCTCTAGAAACCTTAATTTTCACCTGGCTTGGCAAAAATTTGGAACAACAACTTCTGTACTAACTTCCAACATCTGTGCCTAGTGTAATGCGAATCGATCTATAAACTGATATAACCCCCATACAAACCGATCCCCTAATATGACTTCTTGAGTCACTAAAAACCTCTATTTTAACCTGATTTCGCTGAAATTTCGCACAACGATTTTTGTTTTGCCTTGCAACATTCGTGCCAAGTATGATTTGAATCGGTACATATACTGATATAGCCTCCATATAAACCGATCCCCGGATTTGGCTTCTTAAGCCCCTATAGGTCTCAGTTTTCATCAGATTTGGCTGATGCTCCAACGTCTCATCATCTTCCCCACATGGCCCACCCAACCTATCACTTGCCGCACCGATTTTGCATAAGTGATCTCCAACTGAGTTAAATTGTGGAAAATTTTTGTAGAATCCATAGTGGGGTGTTCCCACACACACCCACAACTTTTTTCAAATATTTTTTTTTTTAACTTTCTATTCAAAAAAAGAATTTTTTCCTAAATGGGAATGTGTGCATGTGGGTGAGAGAGAAATGTTTATATCCTTGTTTGCTGTGAAACTGTTCAAACTTTAACCGGAAATCAACAAGAAAATCTATAGAATTCTCTGCTTTTTTGGGAGGGGGAGAGAGAGAGAGAGAGTCGTTGCATTCGCGAAAAACGAAGGGCCAGGGTAAAAGTCAACTTTAAGTTATTTACATTCAATGTTTATGTGTTTTTGCAATTGCTTGGTAATCCCGCGGCGCAAAACAGGAACAGGGAGACAATATGCGGTAAAAGTCTTGAAAAGCTTTGCTATGAAAATACCGCACAATCTCCCATGTGTATGCATGTGTATATGGTTGTGTTAACGCATTCCCCACTTATTGAAGTGTGCGTGTATTCACGCCAAGAACTCCACGATGAGCACTATGAAATTGTATCTCTGTCTCTGCTGTGTATTTGACATGCTAAACTATTTCCTCTTTTTCCACTGAGGAAATTGTTGGATTACAAGTAAAACAACAATGTGAAGAAGAAGAATAATATCCTTTTTCGCTAAGCGAATCTTTTGGCGAAATAACTGTTGTAGCGTGGAGCTGGTGTGTGTGTGTGTGTGTGTGGTGAAGAAGCAAGAATTGAGGCTAAAGGCAATGAACTCTTGTATTCTACTTTAAAGCCAGCACTTTTGCTCCAATGACACTGTTTACTGGTAAATTGCACCCCCTAACATACACACACACACATACATGCATACACTCAGCAATTTCTACACAAGCGGAAATTTGAGATGATTCATGCTGTGCAGCGGAATTCAAATTTCCTCTTTAAAAATAAAAGTTTTTGCGTTTGCCTTCGATGCTGCAAAACGCCCAAAGTAACAACTAATTTTCCAAAGATGCGAATATTTTGTATATGGAGCAAAATTAATGCGGGTCGTCGCATAGAAAACTTTTTTTGCCTCAAATTAGTAATGACAGTGTATGTCTTAAAGTGGTTCCACCAAAATTATTTATTTATTTCTGCTGTGTGTGGGAATTTTGGGTTTTAAGTTAGTTGTTTTCACCTACTTAGAAAGTAGTACTGGAAGTTTGGCCTCGTGGTACGCAATGACGTAGTGTTCCAAAGACGACAACACATGGACTCACAGGATACTGAATTTAACTCCCTGTGGGTTAAATTCGGGATTGGATCACATATACTGCACTCCGGAATTTTATACAGATATCCAAACTCAGAAAGGGAGGCTTCCATGAACGGTTCTGACGACCTTTCTGATTCCATTACAAATATTTTGGAGGATTTTCCGGGCAGTGAAATCGTTGTCGCTGCGGATTTCAATGTCCACAACACTTCCTGGCTTTCCCATCCGAGCACATACGACTCCTGAGGGCCAATACGTTGAGCTTTTCGCTGCGCTCAATGGTTTGGGGCAACTAGTGGACGAACCGATAAATATCACATCTGCCCAAGGGCACCAAAATAATACTCTTCGCTCTTTTTTTAACTTCACACCCTGAAAAGTATGAAGTTAATACTCTTGCACCTCTTCTTCCTCCCCAGTCTCGAAGCGGTTAATATTTTTATATTAAAAATCACATTGGGCTGAGCTCAATAGATTCTTTCAGCATTTTAATTGGAAACTATGTTTTCTGTATGACGATGTAAATGCTACTGCTGAAATGATTGAGAAGATAATTTTAAATGGAATGAAGACATTTATTCCAGTTAAGACAATAACGGCTAAATCGGACGACAAAAGTTGGTTTAACCAGACATGCAGAGATGCTGTCAGATCGAAAGAGATGGCACTTAGGAACTGGCGCTTGGATAAAAATGCCAATACTGAACTGCTGCACAAACAGGCAAGATCTTCGTGTGCCAATGTGCTTAGGCGCGAAAAATGTCTTTACGAACAGCGTCTGCGTACTAAGGTCCTTGCTTCTACACGAGGAAGTAAGAGCTTTTGGTCGTTCGGGAAAAGAGTAAAGGGTAGTTCTTCATCTATTCCAACTCTTGTCAAGAACAATCAAACAAACAATCGCACTTTTCGAGTGGTTATAGATGGGTTCTCATCCAATGAGCACAACTTGACCGCAGGTTTACCCCAGGGCTCTGTTCTTTCTCCTTCTCTTTTTCTAATTTTCATCAACGATCTGTTGGGTAAGACATCGAATCCGATCTACTCATTTGCGGATGACAGTAATCTCTGTCATTTGTACTCATTCGACCATAGGCCAAGTCTTTGAGAGATTGAGGACAAGAGGCGGTATATGGACGATAAACTCTGCAAAGATTTACTTTCCATTTCTGAGTGGGGTCGAATGAATCGAGTAGATTTTAATGCACGGAAGACTCTGTGCTGCTTGTTGTCACACAAACGATTCGCTGACCCATTACGATCATCTTTGTCTATCAACGGTGTAGATGTTGAGCAATCAGAAGCTCGTTGGGCTAAACATGTATTCGAAGTGTCGAAAGAAGCATTCAAGTGTTTAGGCTTCCTTAAACGGTGTAAAAATTCCAGGAAGTTACTACCGTTTGTAATTGATTGGCCAGTGGACCGCACAATGCATTATTGAGAACATTTTTATTTCGCCCGAACCGTTTTTTATGTGGAATCGACTTACGGCTAATGTTTTTCCACCCACTTTGACATTCAAAGATTTTAGACAAATGTCAATAAGCACTACATCCTTTTCCCCCTCTCCAATCCCTAATTTCCTCTCGCCAACGCGTGTTGGCTGACAGAAAAAAAAAACAAAAAGTGGTAGCTACCTTGAAGATCCGTAGTTTTGGATTTCGGCCATCGTACTTCACTGAAACCGAGGATGTCTACGTTGTAGTATGACATCTCGTTCTGGACCTGGTAAAGTCGCGATGATTCTGAGTTTCAGTCTGTTTCAATGGAAAAGAGAGTCATTGTTGGTTTCTCTTTCGAGACGAGCTCAATGATCGGAGATTGCAAATGGAAAAGAAAAGCCAAAGATAGCAACACACACCAACCACTATGGGACGCTTTTCGTCTTTGGTTCGAAGTCTTTTCAACCATATTAACTTCAAGGGCCGCGCTTTAGTTTGTTGTATTTGAATCGTATTAATTGCGAAAACGCCTCTATGATACAATTACCACATTAACCACGCTCGACAACCCTGTCTATTAGCTGTACTTTTTCCCAATGCATGTGTTTTTGTGTAATGACAGACTTTTTTTTTTGTGGCAATTTCACTACTGGCGTGCTACGCATGATTCTGTGCATCTGTTGGAAGTTGTATTAATGGCTTCGAACGCTTGACAACGGTGCGAATCCCGACGGGGCTCTGCCGAATATTTTGTAATTTTTCAAATTGTTTGCCTGTTAGGGCGAAGATCATAAAACTTTACAATTTTTGTTTGTTTCTCTTTCGAGATGTCCTTTCGCACAGACGGACGGTCTCGTCCGTCGGTTGTCTGCCCGTCCGTCTGTTGCAATCACTCTACTGCCTTAAAAAAATCAGATATTGAACTAAAATTTGGCACAGATACGTATTTTTGATGCACGCTGGTTAAGTTCTTGAATGGGCCAAATCGGCCCACATTTGGATACAGCTGCTATATAGACCGATTTTCCGATAAAGGGTCTAATGTCCATAAATGCTTTATTTTTTGCCAGATTTCGCTGAAATTTGAAACAGTAAATATTTTATGGCTTCTTGACATCTGACCCAAATTTGGTTCAGATCTGATTATATATAGATATAGCTGTCATATAGCTGTGCCGATAAAGGTTCCGAAGCCCATAAAAGCTTTATTTATTACCCGATTTCGCTGAAATTTGAAACAAAGGGTTATTTTAAGCCTCCCGACATCTGACCTAAATATGGTTCAGATCGGACTATATTTAGATATAGCTGCCATAGAGGCCAATCTCTCTATTTAATGTTTTGGGACCATAAAAGCCATATTTATTATCCGATTTTGCTGAAATTTGGGATAGTAACCTGTGTTGGGCTCTTCGATATTCTTCTTCGATTTGGCTTAGATCGGCCCAGATTTGGATATAGCTGCCAAATAGACAAATCGCTCGATTTAAGGTTTGGGGCCGATAAAAGGGGCATTATTTGTCCGATGTCGTTGAAATTTTGAACAGTGAGTTAAGTTAAGCCCCTTGACATACTTCTGTAATATGGCCCAGATCGGTCCAGATTTGGCTATAGCTGTCATATAGACCGATCCTCCGATTTAGGGTCTTAGGCCGATAAAAGTCACATTTATTATCCAATTTTGCTGAAATTTGGGACAGTAAGTTGTGTTAGGATCTTCGACGTCCATTTTGAGTTTGGCTTAGATCGGTCCAGATTTGAATATAGCTGTCATATAGACCGATCTCTCGATTTAAGATTTTGGGCACATAAAAGCTGCATTTATTGTTCAATGTCGCCGAAATTTGGGACAGTGAGTTGTGTTAGGCCCTTCGATATTTTTCTTCAATTTGGCGCAGATCGGTCCAGTTTTGAATATAGCTGCCATATAGATCGATCTCTCGATGTAAAGTCTTGGTCCAATAAAATATGCATTTATAATTCGATTTCGCTGAAATTTGACAGAGTGACTTAAGTAAGGGTTTTCGACATCCGTGTCGTTTATGCTTCAGATCGGTCTATATTAGGATATATGGCTACCAAACAGAGTAATATTTTGTTGTACAAAAGTGAAAAATTACTTGTACTCAATGTCCGTGACGATTTCGGCTCAAATCTGACCATATTTCGACATAGCTGCTATGGGGCAAAGGGTATGCATTTATCACAGGGTTTTGACGAAAGGTGGTTTACATATACACTCGAGGAGGTGGGCATCAAAGTTAGGCCCGGCTGAATTTTTCGCCTTTTTACTTGTTTTTTTACCCTCCACCATAGCCGAGTCCGAACGGCCAGCCGCAGTGTGACACCTCTTTGGAGAGAAGTTTTACGTGGCATAGTACCTCACAAATGTCGCCAGCATTAGGAGGGGAAAACGACAGCTAAAAATTTTTTCTGATGGTCTCGCCAGGATTCGAACGCAGGCGTTCAGCGTCATAGGCAGACATGCTTTCCTCTGCGCTACGGTGGCCTCCCGGTTGGGATTGTAGATGGGCTAAATCAGTCTATGTTTTGATATACTGCCATATAAACCGATCTTGGGTCTTGACTTCTTGAGCCTCTAGAGGGCGCAATTCTCGCCCAATTTGGCTGACATAGTGTTTTGCTGTCACTTCCAACGACTGCGCTTAGTATGGTTCAAATCGGTTCAAAAACTTATATAGCTGCCATATAAACCTATCTTGGGTCTTGATATCTTGAGTCGCTAGAGGGCTCAATTCTTATCCGATTTGGCTGAAATTTTGCATGAGGTGTTTTGTTATGACTTTCAACAACTGTGCTTAGTATGGCGCAAATCGGTACATAACCTGATATAGCTGCCATATAAACCGATCTGGGATCTTGATATCTTGAGCCGCTGCAGAGCGCAATAGTCATTCGATTTGGGTGAAATTTTGCATGAGGTGTTTTGTTATGACTTTCAACAACTACGCATGGTATGACGCAAATCAGTACATAACCTGATATTGCTGCCATGTAAACCGATCTGGAATCTTTACTTCTTGAGCCGCTAGAGGGCGCAATTCTCATTCGATTTGGCTGAAATTTTGCATGAGGTGTTTTTTTATGACTTCCAACATAAATGCTTAGTATGGCGGAAATCGCTACACAACCTGATAAAGCTGCCATATAAACCGATCTGGGACCTTAATTTCTTAAGCATCTAGAGGGAGCATTTCTCATCCGATACACAATAACTTCTACAATGTTAAGCATTCAATTCATTTATGGTCCGAATCGGACTTAATACAGCTCCAGTAGCATAACAGTTCTTATTCATTATTCTTTGTTTGCCAAAAAAAAGAGATACCGTGCAAAGAACTCGGCAAATGCTATCCATGGTGGAGGGTATATAAGATTCGGGCCGGCCAAACTTATTGCCTTTTTACTTGTTTTTGATTCTACTAGATTTCATCTTAGTGGCGACAATTGCTCAGGCGTCCTATGGCATTCGCTATGAAATAAACGACTTCCTTGGCGACATCGACTACGGGGATGATTTATGCCTCTTTGCACATAAAAGCGAAATTGAAAAGCTTGAATGAAAACGCGGCCAAAGTAGGCCTGAGAATAAACATTGCTAAGACCAAATTGATGCTGATAGGAGATGCGGTGAGAGACCGCTCACTAAAAACGATCATGTCATTGAAGACATTGATAGCTTTTCTTATATTGGCAACAAAATTACAAAGGACGTAGGATCGGCATCAAACATCGGCTAACGCATCAATAAGACTAGAATCGTATTTCTTAAACTCAACAAAGTTTGGAAATGAATGATAGAAAAGTCAGAAAGTCAGTAGTGTGAAATCTACCTACGCCCTATAACTTAGTGCATTTGTTTTTTACATCCAGAAGAAAGACAGCTAGACCTATTGATAAGTGTACCCATCGATTCAGAATTAATTTCTGGTTTTATTTAGCAATGTCCGTCTGTCTGTCTGTCTGACTGTCTGTCCATGTTAAATTGTGTACTAAGTATAGGTCATCTTCAAATTTGGTACAGTCATGTTTTTCGGCCTAGAGACGCTGCCTATTGAAATTGGAAAGAAAACCGGTTCATATTTGCATATAGCTCCCATATATATGTTGGTCCGATTTGAAATAATATTGCAATAACATCGTCATTTGTTAGCCGATTCACTAAAAATTTGGCAGGACGGATTTTTTTTACTGATAATCTTCATATAAATCGGCATTACTGAAAATCTTCATATAAATCGATTCAGATATAGATATGGCTCCACTTAGTACAATTTCGGCCAGTATCTCATTGTGAAATTTTGAGAAAATCGGTTAATAAATGAGCGTTCAAAGGCCCTATACGTAAAAATCACATTATTGCAATATTTATAAAAATCGATATATATGGGATCTTTATCTAAATCCGAACCGATTTTTCCCAATTTCAATATCGTTCGTCTACAGGACGAAAAAATTTTAAGTATATCAGAGCAGAAATGCGACCTGTACTTCAATATTTACTTTCAAATTTTTTTCCTGTCAGAAACTTAGTTTTTAGGCTAGGTTTACGACGTTTTCGAGGCATGTATCATGCGTAGGAAATGTACGTCGTATACGTCACAGTTGCTGACAGGCCATCCCTGATCACAACAGTCACATATGAGATGAAAAGCAACACGTTTACAAGCACCACTCGAATATATTCGTATTGTGAACACTATTATAAAATTCCAGCTCATACGAAAAACTATAACACCCTGTTTCTGTAGTAGGGTGATCACTTAGGCCATAGATTTGTGCTTCTTAGTCTAGACATAAACCTTTGCAACGATCGTTTACAAGCACCACTCGAATATATTCGTATTGTGAACACTATTATAAAATTCCAGCTCATACGAAAAACTATAACACCCTGTTTCTGTAGTAGGGTGACCACTTAGGCCATAGATTTGTGCTTCTTAGTCTAGACATAAACCTTTGCAACGATCGTTGTAATCAAAGACCTAGAATACAATAAGATATGGCATTTGCAAAAGTCGATTAGGGATAATTTTGAACCCATAGATGGCACTGTATTCATTGAGATGACACCGCTGTCAAATATTCTACGAAAAGTACATATATACTAGCCCAGCGCATGTGCAAACAAATCCCACAAAAGCAGCGCGCAAAAGTTAAACATTTTTTAACTTTTTAACACTACTTTACATACGACAACACAGAATGACACACGATTTTAGTCGTCAAAGTTCAAAATTCTTTAACTTTTGGTCGTTGCTTTTGTGGCATTTGTTGCATTATTCTACGCGACGCTCAAAAACAAAGCACATCGTTTTGGCCTAAATACATACACATAGTCCATAAAGTCTGCGTTCATGTGACAATTTTTTTTAATGATTAAAAAACAACATAAAATATTAATAAAGTTAAGTTTTGTTGTTTGTGTTGTTTCTTTATATTTCTTAAATTAGAAAAGAAAAAACAAAATACGAGTTTGCTTTTGCTTTTTTGTTCTAACGGTACTTTTGTCTCATAAGAAGAAATTATGACAACCAAAAAATCTGCGTTCACTTTGCTTACTTCGAAAGTACCGTTACTTTTTATGATGCTTGTTCTTATTTTTGATCAGTTTCAGTTCATTATCATAGCAAGTGATAATTACACGTGTTTTTTTTTTAAATTAATAAATTTGGAAACATGGAAGCTAAAGGAAATATGCTTATCTGAAAGAAAAAAAATTATTAAATTGTGGAAAGAAGGACAAAGCTTTAGAAATATTGGTGGAATAGTTGGAAGAATGTATTCTTCTGTCCTGTGCGTAATTAATAATTATAAAGAAACCGGCATTATAACTTCAGAGCCTCGGCCTGGGCGTCCAAAAAAATTATCCGTTAGAGAAGAGCGCAAAGTGATTAATATGGCAAGTAACAACCCTCGTATAACATCAACCAAAATTGTTGAAAATATTAAAACAATGCTTAAACAAGTAAAAGCGTGCTAAGTTCGGCCGGGCCGAATCTTATATACCCTCCACCATGGATCGCATTTGTCGAGTTCTTTTCCCGGCATCTCTTCTTAGGCAAAAAAAGGATATAAGAAACGATTTGCTCTGCTATTAGAGCGATATTAAAATATGGTCCGGTTTGAACCACAATTAAATTATATTTATGTTGGAGACCTGTGTAAAATGTCAGCCAATTCGAATAAGAATTGCGCTCTTTGTGGGCTCAAGAAGTAAAATAGAGAGACTGATTTATATGGGAGCTGTGTCGGGCTATAGACCGATTCAGACCATAATAAACACGTATGTTGATGGTCATGAAAGGATCCGTCGTACAAAATTTCTGGCAAATCGGATAAGAATTGCGCTCTCTAGATGCCCAAGAAGTCAAGACCCAAGATCGGTTTATATGGCAGCTATATCAGGTTATAGACCTATTTAAATCACACTTATCACAGTTGTTGGGTATCATAACAAACCACGTCGTGCGAAGTTCCATTCCATTTGGATAAGAATTGCGCCCTCTAGAGGCTCAAGAAGTCAAGACCCAAGATCGGTTTATATGGGAGCTATATCAGGTTATGAACCGATTAGAACCATATTTGGCACAGTTGTTGGATATAATAACAAAACACGTCGTGCAAAATTTCATTTCAATCGGATAAGAATTGCGCACTCTAGAGGCTCAAGAAGTCAAGACCCAAGTTTATATGGCAGCTATATCAGGTTATGGACCGATATGAACCATACTTGGCACAGTTGTTGGATATCATAACAAAAGACGACGTGCGAAATTTCATTCCAATCGGATAAGAATTGCGCACTCTAGAGGCTCAAGAAGTCAAGACCCCAGATCGGTTTATATGGCAGCTATATCAAAACATGGACCGATATGGCCCATTTACAATACCAACCGACCTACACTAATAAGAAGTATTTGTGCAAAATTTCAAGCGGCTAGCTTTACTCCTTCGGAAGTTAGCGTGCTTTCGACAGACAGACGGACGGACATGGCTAGATCGACATAAAATTTCACGACGATCAAGAATATATATAAAGGGTGATTTTTTTTGAGGTTAGGATTTTCATGCATTAGTATTTGACAGATCACGTGGGATTTCAGACATGGTGTCAAAGAGAAAGATGCTCAGTATGCTTTGACATTTCATCATGAATAGACTTACTAACGAGCAACGCTTGCAAATCATTGAATTTTATTACCAAAATCAGTGTTCGGTTCGAAATGTGTTCATTCACCGTAACGTTGCGTCCAACAGCATCTTTGAAAAAATACGGTCCAATGATTCCACCAGCGTACAAACCACACCAAACAGTGCATTTTTCGGGATGCATGGGCAGTTCTTGAACGGCTTCTGGTTGCTCTTCACTCCAAATGCGGCAATTTTGCTTATTTACGTAGCCATTCAACCAGAAATGAGCCTCATCGCTGAACAAAATTTGTCTAAATTTGAACACATTTCGAACCGAACACTGATTTTGGTAATAAAATTTAATGATTTGCAAGCGTTGCTCGTTAGTAAGTCTATTCATGATGAAATGTCAAAGCATACTGAGCATCTTTATCTTTGACACCATGTCTGAAATCCCACGTGATCTGTCAAATACTAATGCATGAAAATCCTAACCTAAAAAAAATCACCCTTTACTTTGTGGGGTCTCAGACGAATATTTCGAGTAGTTACAATCAGAATGACGAAATTAGTATACCCCCCATCTTATGGTGGAGGGTATAAAAATGCATCTGTGCCGAAACTGCCAGAAAAATATTACATAGAGCTGGATTTCATGGAAGAGTTGCTCGCAGAAAGCCGTATATTTCAGTCATAAACAGACAAAAGCTGATTGCATTCGCTAATACTTTCATCAATAAGCCTCCTGAACACTGGAAACAAATTATTTTCTCCGCCGAGAGCAAATTCTGTATTTTTGACATTATAGGTCGGCAAATAGTGTGGCGCAAGTCCGGGACTGAGCTGGAAAAACAAAATTTAGTTGGAACGGTGAAGCACGGTGGTGGTGGAAAAAAAATGAAACCAAGTGCTTCTAAACTAGGGTTAGCAACGACATTTTGATTCCAACAAGATAACGATCCAAAGCATACATCGGAGTTTGTTAGACTTTGGCTTCTATATAACACTCCAAAGCAGCTTTAAACACCATAGTGGAGTGGAGTGGTGTTGGAGGTGGAAAAAAATGAAACCAAGTGCTTCTAAACTAGGGTTAGCAACGACATTTTGGTTCCAACAAGATAACGTTCCAAAGCATACATCGGAGGTTGTTGGACTTTGGCTTCTATATAACACCCCCAAGCAGCTTAAAACACCACCCCAATCACCAGATCTCAACCCTATTGAACATCTTTGGGTTCCATTGGAGAAAAAAATTCGTCAGCACGTTATAACCAATAAGGAGATGTTACGAATCGTCATACAGACAGAATGGGCGAAAATAACATCTGAGGAAACAGAGAAGTTGGTAAACTCCATGCCAAATAGACTAAGTACAGTCTTAAAACAACGTGGCTATCCTACCAAATATTAGGAATGTTTTAATATGTTTTTATTTTGTGTTTAAATAACTCTTTTGTTTATTTTTAATTACTGAACGCAGACTTTGTGGTGCTTATATTTAATTGTTATCATATTTAAATCACTCTAGAGTGAAAGTAACCAAACTTAAAATTTTGTTTTTTAATGTTAGTAATATGAAGAAAAAATATATGTAAAAGAGTTGATTTGATTTATAATTTAATTTTGTGTTCTTTAATCAATCATAACGCATAACGTGAACGCAGACTTTATGGTATATGTGTAAGTTGTCTGGTCGCTTTCTTATGACTGTTTATGTCTGTTTTCATATCGCGAAAGGGCCAAACGTTTTCCTATTCTTTTTCTTTATTTCCTTTCGATCACCAAATTTGCAATACGAAGGCAACCACAGGCATGGTATATAGAAAAGATCAGCGACCACATAACTGTGGCCTTGAATTGATTTGAAAGCGAATAGAGAAAGAATGCAAGAATCAACCACCAACGACTAACTCAATGTTTTAGGCTGCAGTATTGTTGTTGTTATTTTCGTAGGGACAGCCGGCGATGATTACAACAACAACACTAAGCAGCCGAAACAGGTATTGAAAATGGGAGCGGCAATTATGATGTGTTGGTGCATTGGTAGGCTGGAACGATGTAAATGTATACTAGGGTGGACCGACAAAATAGTGGGAATGTATAACGATTTATTAAATTGAATGAAATAGAAAAAAGTAAAGAACCAATAGCTAAAATTAATAAGAATTATAATAAAAAAGATAAAACAAATCCCCAGCAACAACTCAATCAAAATTTCAGCCAAACAATGAGAATTGCGCTCCCCAGTGGCTTAACAAGTCAAGATCAAAGATCAGTTTATATGGCAGCTATATCAAAACATTCACCAATCTCAACCGACCTTCACTAAAAAGAAGTATTTGTGCAAAATTCCTAGCGCCTCGCTTTATTCCTTCGAAAGTTAGCATGCTTTCGACATACAGACATACGATCCATAACCTGATATAGCTGCCATATAAGCCGATCTTAAATCTTGACTTCTTGAGCCACTGGAGGGCGCAATTCTTATCCGATTTGGCTGAAATTTTGCGTGAGGTGTTTTGTTATGACTTCCAGCTATTGTGCTAAATATGGTTCAAATCCATCCATAACCTGATATAGCTGCCATTTAAACCGATCTGGGATCTTAACTTCTTGAGCCTCCAGAGGGCGTAATTATTACCCGATTTGGCTGAAATTTTGTACAACGGCTTGTCCCATGACCATCAATATGCAAGTCAAGTATGGTCCGAATCGATCTATAGCCTGATACAGCTCCCATATAAACCGATCTCTCTATTTTACTTCATGAGCCCCTAAAGGGCGCAATTCTTACACTTATTGGCAGAAATTTTACACAAAGACTTCTCTCTCAAAGGTCTCCAACATTCAATTCAATTATGGTCCGAATCGAACCTTAACTATATCAAGTTGTCAATCTCCAATATTAATCAATTCTCTACTTTTATCCTTTTTATACCCTCCACCATAAGATGGGGGGTATACTAATTTCGTCATTCTGTTTGTAACTACTCGAAATATTCGTCTGAGACCCCATAAAGTATATATATTCTTGATCGTCGTGAAATTTTATGTCGATCTAGCCATGTCCGTCCGTCTGTCCGTCCGTCCGTCCGTCTGTCTGTCGAAAGCACGCTAACTTCCGAAGGAGTAAAGCTAGCCGCTTGAAATTTTGCACAAATACTTCTTATTAGTGTAGGTCGGTTGGTATTGTAAATGGGCCATATCGGTCCATGTTTTGATATAGCTGCCATATAAACCGATCTTGGGTCTTGACTTCTTGAGCCTGTAGAGTGCGCAATTCTTATCCGATTGGAATGAAATTTTGCATGACGTGTTTTGCTATGATATCCAACAACTGTGCCAAGTGTGGTTCAAATCGGTCAATAACCTGATATAGCTGCCATATAAACCGATCTTGGGTCTTGACTTCTTGAGCCTCTAGCGTGCGCAATTCTTATCCGATCAGAATGAAATTTTGCACGACGTGTTTTGTTATGATATCCAACAACTGTGCCAAGTATGGTTCAAATCGGTTCATAACCTGATATAGCTGCCATATAAACCGATCTTGGGTCTTGATTTCTTGAGCCTCTAGAGTGCGCAATTCTTATCCGATTGAAATGAAATTTTGCACGACGTGTTTTCTTATTATATCCAACAACAGTGCCAAGTATGGTTCAAATCGGTCCATAACCTGATATAGCTACCATATAAACCGATCTTGGGTCTTGACTTCTTGAGCCTCTAGAGTGCGCAATTCTTATCCGATTGGAATGGAATTTCGCACGACGTGTTTTGTTATGATACCCAACAACTGTGCAAAGTATGGTTCAAATCGGTCCATAACCTGATATAGCTACCATATAAACCGATCTTGGGTTTTGACTTCTTGACCCTCTAGAGGGCACAATTCTTATCCGATTTGAATGAATTTTTCCACGAAGTATTGCGTTATGATATCCAACAACTGTGCCAAGTATAGTTCAAATCGGTTCATAACCTGATATAGCTTGAGCTTCTAGAGGGCGCAATTCCTATCCGATTTGGCTGAAATTTTGCATGACGTATTTTATTTTTACTTTCAACAACTGTGTCAAATAAGGTTCAAATCGGTTCATAACCTGATATAGCTGCCATATAAACCGATCTGGGATCTTGACTTCTTGACCCCTAGAGGTCGCAATTATTATCCGATATGCCTGAAATTTTGTACGATGGATCCTCTCATGACCATCAACATACGTGTTTATTATGGTCTGAATCGGTCTATAGCCCGGTACTCGGTATATACCGGAACTCGACAAAT
>NC_081554.1:21549685-21607185 GCF_963082655.1 Stomoxys calcitrans
TTTATATGGGAGCTATATCAGGTTATAGACCGATTCGAACCGTACTTCACACAGTTGTTGAAAGTTATAAGAGAACACTGTGTGCAAAATTTCACCAATTGCGGCTTCCACGGGCTCAAGTAGTCAAATCATGAGATCGGTTTATATGCGAGCTTTATCCAAATCTGAACCGATATGGCCCATTTGCAATCCTCAACAACATACATCAATTTCAAGAATCTTCGCAAAATTTCAAGCGGGTAGCTTTACGCGTTCGACCGCTATGGTAATTTCGTCGGATGGGCGGAGGGACATGGCTAGATGGAATCATAATGTAGAAGAATCCAGAATATTTATACTTTATAGGGTCGCAGATCAATATTTCGAGGTGTTACAAACGGAATGACTAGATAAGTATACCCCCATCCTATGGTGATGGGTATAATTAGTCTATATTTATAAACTTATGAAGGCCATACTTGGTTTGGTAGTTGGAGACCAAAGTGTAACTCATTGTGTAAATTTTCAGCCAAATCGGATAAGAATTGTGCCCTATAGTGACTCAAGAAATAAAATCGGGAAATATATTTATATGGGAGCTATATCAGGTTATGTTCCGATTCAAACCATATTTAACACGTATATCAAAGGTCATAGAAGAAGTTGTTGTGCAAAATTTCTGCATAACTTTGTATAGTTTTTGCGAGACAAAACTTAAGAAGTCAAGATCCAAAATCGGCAGCTATATCAGGTTTTGAACTGATGCTAACCATACTTTGCACTTTTGTTGGAAGTCATATGAGAATCGTTTATTTTCTCCGACGAGAGCAAATTCTGTATTTTTGGCATTAAAGGTAAAGCAATAGTGTGACGCAAGTCCGGGACTGAGCTGGAAAAACAAAATTTAGTTGGAACGGTGAAGCACGGTGCTGGTGGAGTTATGGTGTGGGGGTGTATGGTTGCTAGTGGAGTGGGTCAATTAGAATTTATTGAGTCCAAAATGGATAAATGGGGTTATCTCAATATTTTGGAAAAAAAAATTTATACCAAGTGCTGCTAAACTAGGGTTAGCAACGACATTTTGGTTCCAATAAAATAAGGATCCAAAGCATACATCGGAGGTTGTTAGACTTTGGCTTCTATATAACACTCCAAAGCAGCTTAAAACACCACCCCAATCACCAGATCTCAACCCCATTCAGCATCTTTGGGATCTATTGGAGAAAAAAAATCGACAGCACGTTATAACCAATAAGGAGATGTTACGAATCGTCATGCATGCAGAATGGGCGAAAATAACATCTGAGGAAACAGAGAAGTTGGTAAACTCCATGCCAAATAGACTAAGTGCAGTCTTAATTTTAATTATTGAACGCAGACTTTGTGGTGCTTATATTTAATTGTTATCATATTTAAATCGCTCTAGAGTGAAAGTGTTTAACCAAACTTAGAATTTTGTTTTTGTTTGTTAATGTAAGGAATATGAAGAAAAAATATATGTAAAAGAGTTGATTTGTTTTATAATTTTATTTTGTGTTCTTTAGGCCAGGTGAACGCAGACTTTATGGGCTATGTGTATATCATAGTACCTCAAAATTATCGCCAGCATTTTTATACCCTCCACCAATGGATGAGGGTATACTAATTTCGTCATTATGTTTGTAACTCCTCGAAATATTCGTCTAAGACCCCATAAAGTATACATATTCTTGATCGTCATAACATTTTAAGTCGATCTAGCCATGTCCGCCCGTCTGTCTGTCGAAAGCACGCTAACATTCGAAGGAATCAAGCTAGCCCCTTGACATTTTGCACAAATACTTTTCATTAGTATAGGTCGGTTGGGATTGTAAATGGGCTATATCGGTCCATGTTTTGATATAGCTGCCATATAAACCGATCTTGGATCTTGACTTTTTGAGCCATTAGAGGGTACAATTCTTATCCGGGATTGCGCCTCTAGAGGGCGCAAATCCGATTTGGCTGAATATTTGCACATTGTGTTAAGTTGTGATTTCCAACAACTGTGTGCTTTAAATCGATCCATAACCTAATATAGCTGCCATATAAACCGATCTTAAATCTTGATTTCTTGAGCCACTGGAGGGTGCAATTCTTATCCGATTTGGCTGCCATATAAACCGGTCTTGGATCTTGACTTCTTGAGCCACTAGAGGATACAATTCTTATCCGGATTTGTGCCTCTAAAGGGCGCAAATTATATATAACCATAACCTGATATAGCTGCCATATAAGCTGATCTTAAATCTTGACTTCTTGAGCCACTGGAGGGCGCAATTCTTATCCGATTTGGCTGAAATTTTGCGTGAGGTGTTTTGTTATGACTTCTAACAACTGTGTCTACTGCCATTTAAACCGATCTGGGATCTTAACTTCTTGAGCCTCCAGAGGCCGTAATTATTACCCGATTTGGCTGAAATTTTGTACAACGGCTTGTCCCACGACCATCAATATACATGTCAAATATGGTCCAAATCGATATATAGCCTGATACAGCTTCCATATAAACCGATCTCTCTATTTTACTTCTTAAGCCCCTAAAGGGCGCAATTCTTTCTCTTATTGGCTAAAATTTTACACAAAGACTTCTCTCTCAAAGGTCTCCAACATTCAATTCAATTATGGTCCGAATCGAACCTTAACTATATCAAGTTGTCAAGCCCCAATATTAAATCTTTTCTTTTATCCTTTTTTTGACTAAAAAGAGATATCGGTAAAAGAACTCGACAAATGCGATCTATGGTGAAGGGTATCTAAAATTCGGCCCGTCCGAACTTAACACAATTTTACTTGTTTCTGATAGTCTCGTGAGGATTCAAACCGCATAATTTAGCATCATAGGCAGACATGCGAACCTCTGCGTTACTACTTCTCTAAAAATAATAACCCGTTCCAATACTTACGTTTTTGAAAGCTTCAATTTGAAAACCCTTAAACCTTAAATGAAACAAACATTTAATTTAGTTTTGTTTAACATTTCATATGTGTTTGTTTTTTTCACTTTTTATTGATTTATTTTGTTTGAAGTTTAGGCTTTTATGCTTTCTTTTCAATATTTCATTATCTTTTGTTCTCTTTCTCTTCTCGTTCATTCAATCATACTGTAAAGGACTTGCTAGGACATTGTTTTATCGGTTCTGTTTTGTTCTTCTGTTGTATTGTTTTCGAATTTTTACACTTACATTTCTAAATAAATGTTTTTGCTTTTTCACTTTTTTAAATTTTAAATAAAACATACAAATACTGTTTCCTTTTCGTTAAGTTAGTTCATAATTGTTTTTTTTTTCTTTTTTGTTTTAATTTAATTTAGTTTTGTTTTTCTTTGTGTGAGTGAGTGTTTGAGATTTGTTGGTTTATAATTATCATTATTGTAATTATTTTTATTATTATTAAATATTATTTTCACTTTTCCTTTGCCTTTGTTTTTGGAGAATATCATCGTTCGTTTGGTTATCCTGTTATATGTGTCATAAAAAAATCCTTTAAATATAGTTGGTTTTTGGGGTCTCATTTTCTTAACTTTTCATTTCCTTGGATGTTACTTAAATGTTGTTTGGTTTTGTATATGGATTTCTAGCAATAATGGGTTTGTTTTTTTTAAGTATTTTTTTATAAACTATATTATATATATGTAAATTAGTGTTTTTAGAGTTTCGTATGCAGTTTTATATTACTCTGGTATTGTTTTTTTTTGTAATTAATGACTTAATGACACTTTTGTGTTCAATTTAGTTATAATTATTTTTATTTTCTTCTTTTTTATTATTTTTCTCTCTTTTTGCCTACTTTTACGTGCTAAAACTTTATGTACATAGATGATTTTTTTTTTTTTTTTTTTATAATAATGGGTTTTTGGGTTTTCTATTAATTACTTTAATAATAAATTTAAATATTTATGGATTTTGTTTTTTTTTAAGAATAATATTTTTATTTATTTTTCTCTTTGAATTGCACTAATTTCTTTCTAAAAAGGTATGTTTATGATTTTTTCTTCACTTTAAAGAAATTATTTTTATTTTTCTACTTTCACTGTGAGTGGCTTTTCAATTATTTTCGTTATATTTCAATTGTTTATTGCTAATTTCTGTTGTTTGTTGCTGTTATTCAAAGAAGTTCAGTTTGTTTAATAGATATGGGTTGTATAAAAATTAAAATATATATAACAAAAACATATTTGCTATAGTTTTCTTTTGGTAGGTGATTTATTCATAGTTGTTAAGAAATTAAAAAAGAAAAATTTTTCTTCACTCCTTAATATGTTAAATCTGTGTAAAAAGTTTGGGATTTTCCGAAATAAAATTAAATAAAATGTCTCTTTTTAATAACTTAATATTTATTTTAATGATTTAAAAACTAACAATGATTTTATGGTTGTTTTTCGTTTTTTTTTTCCAATAACTGTATAATAGGCTCATTTAACAACAATGACACCATATTAAAAAAAATTTAATATTAATTACAACTAAACCAAAATCACTGCTAAAAATTCCTTTGACCTTATATTGATATTCAGCAATTAATTGAAATTTTTAATTAACAACGGCTAAAGTTACTCTAATGAGGCGTATTATGATGTTGTATTTTTTTCATGTTATAATTTTTATTTTTGCCTTAATGAGTATTATGTTTAATTTTTCTGTTCACAATTAATTGGCTAATTTATTTGCATATTTTTGCAGAGTGATAAATAGCGAAGCTTAAAATAATTTTATAATTACTAGCCCATCACCAGGCCCTGATGATGTAACACCGATTGAATCTGGTGTCTGATAGACTGGTTACTTGGCTTAGGGAGATGTACTCTGCTTGTATCAGCAAGTCACCAAGGTCATTTTCATTGGGAAAACAGGAAAACCTTATCACACGAATGCGATAGATTTTCACCCTATTAGTCTGTCATCCTTCATGCTGCGAATTGCGAAAATCGGATTCTAAATTTTACTCCGAAAATGCTGTAACTCGCCCAAATCGCCCTATTTCGCAAATCTGAAAGCATCCCTGGATATGGGGCACTACAAGCAATCACTTCTGTAGAACAAATTCTTAGAAATCCAACTATTGATTTTTTGTGAATTTTTTTCCTAAGGGTATAGCCCATGGAAAATTACGATTTTCGACAGTCCAAAAAATTTTCAGATTTCCATTCCGAAGTGCTGTACATGCCTCAATTTTTATGATTTAAACGAAAGCTTTACTGTTTTCGTTGAAAAAAATGCAAAAATCCAATAATATTCATCGTAAAATATTACTCCGAAAATGTTATAACTCCCCCAAATCGTCCTATTCCGCAAATCTGAAAGCATCCCTGCATTTGGGGCACCACAGCCAATCATTTCTGTATAACAAATTCTTAGTAATCCAAATTTTGATTTTTTGTGAATTTTTTCATAAGGGTATAGCCCATAGAAAATTTCGATTTTTGACAATCCAAAAAAATTTTCAGATTTTCATTCCGAAGTGCAGTACATGCCTCAATTTTGATGATTAAACCCAAGCTTTACGGTTTTCGTTGAAAAAAAAATGGAAAAATCGAAAAATATTCATCGTAAAATTTTACTCCGAAAATGCTACAACTTCCCCACATCTTCGAATTTAGAAAATCGGATAGCATTCCTGGATATAGGGCACCACGAGCAATCATTTTTGTATAACAAATTCTTAGAAATCCAACTTTTGACTTTTTGTGAATTTATTTTCGTAAGGGTATAGGCCATGGAAAATTTCGATTTTCGACAATCCAAAAATTTTCGGATTCCCTTTCCGCAGCACATACCTCATTTTTTATGATTAAACCGAAGCTTTTATGTTTTCGTTGAAAAAATTGCAAAAATCCACAAATATTCATGGTAAAATTTTTCGCCGAAAATGCCATAGCTTCCCCACACCTTCGAATTTAGACAATCGGATAGCATCCCTGGATTTGGGACACCACAAGTAATCATTTCTGTATAACAAATTCTTAAAAATTCAACTTTTGATTTTTTGTGAATTTTTTTTGGAAAATTTCGATTTTCGACAATCCAACAAATTTTTGGATTTCCATTCCGAAGTGCAGCAAATGCCTCAATTTTTATGATTTAACCGAAGCTTTAATGTTTTCGTTGAAAAAATTGCAAAAATCCAAAAATATTCATCGTAAAATTTTACTCCGAAAATGCTACAACTTCCCCAAGTCTTCGAATTGCGAAAATCGGATAGCATCCCTGGATTTGGGGCACCACAAGCAATCATTTCTGTATCACAAACTCATAAAAATTCAACTTTCGATTTTTTGTGTATTTTTTTCGTAAGGGTATAGCCCATGGAAAATTTCGATTTTCGACAATCCAAAAAATTTTCGGATTTCCATTCCGAAGTGCAGCACATGCCTCAATTTTTATGATTTAATCGAAGCTTTTATGTTTTCGTTGAAAAAATTTGCAAAAATCCAAAAATATTCATCGTAAAATTTTACTCCGAAAATCCTTAAACTTCCCCAAGTCTTCGAATTGCGAAAATCGGATAGCATCCCTGGATTTGGGGCACCACAAGCAATCATTTCTGTATCACAAAATCATAAAAATTCAACTTTTGATTTTTTGTGCATTTTTTTCGTAAGGAAAATTTCGATTTTCGACAATCCAAAAAATGTTCGGATTTCCATTCCGAAGTGCAGTACATGCCTCAATTTTTATTATTAAACTGAAGCTTTACGGTTTTCGTTGAAAAAAATGCAAAAATTCTAAAAATAATCGTAATAAAATTTTATTCCGAAAGTGGTCTAACTCCCCTAAATCATCCTATTCCGCAAATACGAAAGCTTCCCTGGATTTGGGGCACCATAAGCAATCATTTCTGTATAACAAATTCTTAGAAATTTAACTTTTGATTTTTTGTGAATTTTTTTCGTAAGGGTATAGCCCATGGAAAATTTCGATTTTCGACAATTCAAAAAATTTTCGGATTTCCATTCCGAAGTGCAGCACATGCCACAATTTTTATGATTTAACCGAAGCTTTAATGTTTTCGTTGAAAAAATTGCAAAAATCCAAAAATATTCATCGTAAAATTTTACTCCGAAAATGCTACAACTTCCCCAAGTCTTCGAATTGCGAAAATCGGATAGCATCCCTGGATTTGGGGCACCACAAGCAATCATTTCTGTATCACAAAATCATAAAAATTCAACTTTTGATTTTTTGTGTATTTTTTTCGTAAGGGTATAGCCCATGGAAAATTTCGATTTTCGACAATCCAAAAAATTTTCGGATTTCCATTCCGAAGTGCAGCACATGCCTCAATTTTTATGATTAAACCGAAGCTTTACGGTTTTCGTTGAAAAAATTTGCAAAAATCCAAGTCTTCGAATTGCGAAAATCGGATAGCATCCCTGGATATGGGGCACCACAAGTAATCATTTCTGAATAACAAATTCTTAGGAACTCAAATTTTGATTTTTTGTGAATTTTTTCATAAGGGTATAGCCCATGGAAAATTTCGATTTTCGACAATTCAAAAAATTTTCGGATTTCCATTCCGAAGTGCAGCACATGTCTCAATTTTTATGATTAAACCGAAATCTTTACTGTTTTTGTTGAAAAAAATCCAAAAATATTCGTCGTAAAATTTTACTCCGAAAATACTATAACTTCCCCACGTCTTCGAATTGCGAAAATGGGATAGCATCCCTGGATTTGGGGCATCACAAGCAATCATTTCTGTATAATAAATGCTTAGAAATCCAACCGAAAGCTTACTGTTTTCGTTGAAAAAAATTACATTTCAAAAATTATCGTCGTAAAATGTTGCTCCGAAAATGCTCTGAATCCTCCAAGTTGTCCTATTTCGCAAATCGGAAAGCATCTCTGGATTTATGGCACCACAAGTAATCATTTCTGTATAACAACATAGTCAGCTACATAAAGGGTTCTCTCGCTGTCAAGGAATATACAATGATAGCATTTCTTGACATTGAAGGTGCTTTCAATCGTGTAAAACCGACGTTAATCATGACGGAGTTGGAGTTTCTAGGCATCTACTCTGCCGTAAGAAAGTTTATAATTAACTTACTTACTAAAAGATGCATTACGGCAAGCTTGAAATCTGTGGATCCCAAAAGATGGGTCAGCATATGAACACCTCAAGGAGGTGTACTGTCTCCTCTACTTTGGAATATTGCCAAGGACCAAGGGCTCATGCTTTCTTGTACGTATATAATAATAAGATGCAATAGTGTGTGTGTAGTTGTCCATCACTGTCTTAGACCTTACCTTAGGCAACATTCAATAGTACTCAATCTCCGGATGGGTAATATTAAAATACACTCACGGGACAAAAATTTTACTTACGCACGACAAAATATATTTGCATGAAGCGAAAAATAATTTTTCTGCAAACGCCTGGGAAAAAGTAATACTCTGCTTATAGTGAGGAAAATGGCAAAAAAATTGTAGTGGCAACCCTTGGAACCATTAAGGCTACCATTGTCGGCATCATTTTTGTTTTTGTTTATCGGTTTAAATGGTTAGTTGTTCTTTGTTTATTTCCGAAAGAATAAATTAAATATAGTGATTAGATTTGGATCTCGCTCATGACTCACGTGCACCCCTGTAGTCCAGACCATGTAGGTTGGAATATGACTTCCACCTATAAGGCAGTTTTTCCGGCTTGGAGGCCCAGGAAGAGAAGCTCATAAAAACAAGGATCTCAGAATACTCCGAAGGGATGCCAGAAATGTATTCAATGCGACTAGTGGCACCAGGAAAAGATATGGAATATCTACAAGGAGAAACTGAGGGTTTATAAGAAGGAATTGAGAAGGTCCAAGAGGAAGAACTTTGTAAGGTTGATAGAGAAGTTGTGGAGTGTCAAATACACTTTGAGGCTTAGGATGTCAAAAAATCTTATTATTGGATAACTTGCAAAGTATTGCAGGGATTGGAGCGAACCGCCCAACGAAACATTGACTTATTAGTTGGGACACACTTTCTCGGCAGCGGGCCTGCAGTGTGTATCAAGCGTAGATCTTTGCAAGTAAAGAAGTGGTGCAATGGCTAAGATGCATAACGACAACTGTCATAAATATCTCTTCATACAGTCAGGCTGCCATTAAATACCTGGTGAACGTATTTCTGAATTCAAAAACCGTCCACGACTGCCGCAGATCTCTCAAATAGATGGCTGAAAAGTTAAAATTTGACCCGTTCGGGGTATTGGGCCACAGAGATATCCCAGGGAATTGTATAGCGGACGAGCTTGCGTGACTAGGAACTACCTTATGCATTCCCATTCTTTCAGGACTTCAACAACCCATAGTTTTTGCTGAGACTGAATCGTTGGATTGCGAAATATTTGTGTGGTCCTTAGTCATCAGCAAAATAATGTGTGGGATAAAAAAATCCAAGGTAACGGCGCACAAAGTTCCCCTTGGAAGAGTTATTACTCTTGAATCTGTGGGTATGCTTCTAGCGACAAGTAAGCTAGGTATTCAAAATGGACCTCCTCTTTCAGGACTTCAATAACACATCGATTTTGCTTAGACTGAGTCGTTGGATTGCGAAATATTTGTGTGGTTCTCAGTCATTAACAAAATAATGCTTGGGATAAGAAATCCAAGGTAACGACCCACAAAGGTGCCCATGGAAAAGTTATTACTCTGACCATGTTACAACTCCATATATACTTTATTCCATCTCCCTGATGGAATTATGCCTTGATATTGATAAAATCGCAAACGGCAGCACTTACTTACTTCTGCGTCACGCCGTTCGGACTCGGCTATAAGAAGGAGGCCCCTCATCATTGAGCTTAAACTTGAATCGGACTGCACTTAATGATATGTGAAAAATTTGCCCCTGTTGCCCTATTGTTTCCCTCATGAATAGTCGAGTTCTATATAAGCGCCAAAGCTTCAGAACAGCAACCCAATTAAAAGCAAAAATAATTTGATGTAAATACGATCTTACAGATGTAACGTCAACGTGCTATATAAGTATCCAAATTGTAGCCAGGGACCAAATCCATATTATCTATGACCTAAATATTTAAGACTAACTTAGGTAGCAATTAATGAATGAAGACAGAATATTTAGATTTATTACACATATTTAGCAAGCGTGTTAGACCTACACTCTACCAAGCCATGAGTTTACATATAGGAACAGGGATCAATTATGTGCAGATGGTTCGGACGCATTGCATTTGTTATGAGTTCAAATACTACATATTCCATGCCAAGCAGCATTCATATAAGTCCAGATTATTGCCAAAGAATTAATCATTCTAAAAAACATTTTGATTGACTTTGAAAATATATTCCTTCAGTACCTGTTTTTCATTATTTGCTTCTCCAAACATAGTATGGGCAAATATTGAGTTACAGTTAATTTTGAGTAAAAATTTATTTAGTTGATTTTATTTAAGCTTTCAATGAGAGGTTTTCCTCGGAATTTGGTTAACTGTCAATGACTTTGGTTTAGTTGTTTTAATTAAATGAACAAATTGTCATAAGTAATGAGAGTTGTAAATCTTATTATCTTGTAGTGATTCCTTGGGTAACTGTGTCACAGGATGGTCTTGCAAATGGAGAAGTACTAATAACAACAACACTGTGTGGTATGCAGTTCGATTTCTTTGTTTAATATGTATTATCAATCAATAACAATATGCCAAAGTCTTCATTACAAGCGAAATAATTGAGAAGAGAAAGAAGTAGAAAGAAGATTCAAATTTCTCAAAATTTCAATCTTGGGAGATATCTTTCTGCATCAATACCACACCTTCGAATTAAGCTCTCCATAGGGACCATCCTTTCAGTATATTGCATGTGAAGTGTTTCAACAAATCATGATGATTTAATGTAACATAGTCTTAGTGTTTTATTTTTTCATTGTCCTTTTTTTATTTTTGGTTTTTCTGGTTATAATATAAAGATGGAACGAAAACAGTCTTTGGGTATTCATTACATATTTATGTTGTTTCTTTTTTTTCGCTTTCTTGTAAAATTTATTAATTTTATTTATTTATATTCTTATTTATATATATATATATATATTCATGTATGTATATATATAAATATGTTCGTCATTATATATATAAATATAATTCAATAATATCATTTCATAATGTGAATAATAATGGTAATAATAATTGGCTTATAAAAAAAGTGTGACCTTATGTTTTGGTTTAATGATAATAATAAAGATAATAAAATATAATTGTAAAAATAGGATTTACATATTATTTCATATGAAGTGAAGTGTTAATGAAACGAATAAATTGACTGTTTGGTTTCTCTTTTTAAGGAGTTTTTTTGTTTTTGTTTTTAAAATAAAATAATACTGTAATACAGTGACATGAGTGATTGATTGATTGATGCATAAATTTAAAAATCGCAAAAGTAAAAACAAAACATTTTTAATTAACACCAACACAAAAATCCCCAGATTAATACAAAAATAATAGTAAAAAAAAGTTTCGTTATATGTATGTTCTTGTTGTTGTTGTTTAAGTAGTGTTGCTGTATTGTAACATTTTGTGATTATCTGTTAACATCATTGTTTTAACATTAAAGGGATTTTATTACATTGATGTATTTTAATCTGCAATTTGTTAATTTGTACGTTTTGTATGTTGTTTGGGGCAGGGCTGGTATATCGAGTTTAAAGTTCAATGGATATGTGAAAATATTTGCGCAACAACATTTCGAATAGTTTATGAACTTTTTTTTTGAGGGTTTTTAAACATATTATGGAAACCTTTAAATGTAGATAACTGAGTATCAAGATTTTTTGATGAAAGCCAAACCTATTTTTATCAAAATTTATCTTCGTGTGCGATCAGAAGAACAATACACTAGGTGAATCGAAAGTTCAAGGTATAATCAAATGCTCTACATAGCAATATTGTATAATTCTTAACTGGGAGCTTATGCAAATTTTGCCCATGAACATTCCACTAAGGAACAGAGGCAAACTCTCACATATTAATGAGTGCAGTCCTATTCATGTTTAAGCTCAATGATAAGGGACCTCTTTTTTATAGCCGAGTCCGAACGGCGTGCCGCAGTGCGACACCTCTTTGGAGAGAAGTTTTACTTGACATAGTACCTCACAAATGTTGCCAGCATTAGGAGGGGAAACTTCTGCTGAACATTTTTTCAGATGGCCTTTCCATGATTTGAACCCGAGAAACATGTCCTTTCGTACCACAGTAGTGTATAAAAACACAGTAAACGAAAGACATCGAAAAATCTAAATCTATCGAAAATCACCGGAAATCGAAATTGATCGAAAATCGGGACTTATTAAAAATCGGGAATATTAAAAATTTAAATATATAGCCAATAGAAATTTTGAAAATTTAAATTAAAATCTTTGTTTGTTTCTCTTTTGGGTCGAGCTCAATGTTCGGAGATTTTCTTTGTAAATGGCAAAAGAAAGCCAGATATCGCAACACACCATCCACTGTGGGACGCGTTTCGTATTTGGTTAGAAAACTGTTCAAGGGCCGTGAAATTAAAATCAATTTTATCGAAAATAGAAAAATATTGAACTTAGTATATGTTTTTTCAACGAATAACTAGATTTATCGAAATTCATGTTTTATAGAAATTAATTTATTTATTTATGCCTGCACAACAAGACAAAGTCATATAAATTACAGTTCAGGTTATAGGAATATTCATACATCCGAATTTAGAATATATAATCTACTAAATCGACAGTTGACGAAGATCGAAATTTTGAAATATTCGAGATTTTTAGATAGTCGTAAATTTTAAATGTTCTCAATTTGTGGAATATCGAACATTTAAAATAACAACAAAACCAAAAAAATAAAAAGAATGATCGAAAGTTTAAAATTATGGAGAATTTGACATTACAAATGACCAAATGACATTGAGGGATTTCCTATGTCATTGTCCGGCTTGGGGGAAAAAAGAAACGGGTACTAAGGTGTGGACACAATACCAGACATGAATCGACTTAGGGGAGTGGTACAGTTAAGGATTTCGTAAGTAGCACGGTATTTCTAACATCAAATTTTCGAGGTTACTTTTTGGATTTAAAGAACACAACAGGCCGATTAAAAAATTCTAGTTTTTGAAAACAATCGAAAAAATATACAATCGAAAGTTCATAGAAAATCTGAAATCTGAATTAATCAAAACTTTAAAATTTTTAAAGAAAAAAAGAAACTAGACATTTATAAGAAAATCGAAATTGAGCGAAAATTTAAATTTATCGAAAATTGAAATTGATCGAAATTGGATTTATTGGAAATCGAAATTTATAGTAAATAGAATTTAATTTAAATAAAATTTTGAATTATTGAAAATTAAAAATGGTGATAAATTTAAAAAAAAAATCGAAATTTAACGGATTTAAATTTAAAACCATTTAAAATTCAAAATTTTGGAAAATTTTACGAAAATCGAAATTTATTGAACATCGGTATTTATAGAACATTCGGATTTATTGGAAATCCAAATTTATAACAAATTGAATTTGAATAAAGTAAAATTTACAACCATTGAAATTTTAAAATTATGGAAAATTTGTCGCAAATTGAAATTTATCGAAATCAAAGTTAAGACCAAACAGAATTTAAAAATGAACTAATATTTAAAACTATTGAAAATTCAAACTTGTGGAAAATTTGACGAAAATAGAAATTTATCGTTAATCTGAATTTATTGAAAGTTCAGATTTATTGGAAATCGAAATTCATAGCCAATAGAAAATAAATTAAGTAAAATTAAGAACTACTAAAAATTCAAAATTGTGGAAATTTTGTCGAAAATCTAAATTTATCGAACATAGAAATTTATAGAAAATTCGGATTTATTGGAATACGAAATTTACAGTAAATAGAATATAAATTAAATATATTTAGAACTAGTGAAAATTTTAAATTGTGGAAAATTTGCCAAAAATCTAAATTTATCGAACATAGAAATATATCAAAAATTCGGATTTATTAGAAATCGAAATTTATAGCAAATAGTCTAGAATTTAAGTAAAATTTAGAATAATCGAAAATTGTGGAAATTTTGTCGCAAATCGGAATTTATCGAACATCGAAATTTATCGAAAGTTCGGATTTATTGGAAATCGAAATCAATAGCAGGTATAACATAAATGAAGTAAAATTTAGAACTATTGAAAGTTTAAATTTGTGGAAATTTTGTCGAAAATCAAAAATAATCCAACATTTAATTTATAGAAAATTAGGATTTGTTGGAAGTCGAAATATTTAACAAAAAATTCGTATATTTTGAATATTGAAATCTATAGCAAGTAAAACTTGAATTAAATAAAATTTAGAACTATCAAAAATTTTGAATTGTGGAAAATTTGTCAAAAATCGAAATTTATCGAAAACTCAGATTTATTGGAAAATTTATCGAAAGTTCGGATTTATTGGAAATCGAAATCAATAGCAGGTATAACATAAATGGAGTAAAATTTAGAACTATTGAAAGTTTAAATTTGTGGAAATTTTGTCGAAAATCAAAAATAATCCAACATTTAATTTATAGAAAATTAGGATTTGTTGGAAGTCGAAATATTTAACAAAAAATTCGTATATTTTGAATATTGAAATCTATAGCAAGTAAAATTTGAATTAAATAAAATTTAGAACTATCAAAAATTTTGAATTGTGGAAAATTTGTCAAAAATCGAAATTTATCGAAAACTCAGATTTATTGGAAATCGAAATTGACAGCAATAAGAATTTAAATTAAGTAAAATTTTGAACCGTCGAAAACTTAAAATTGTAGAAAATTTGTAGAATCATAGATTTAAAATTATCGATAAATTATTTTGAAAAAAATTTTTAATAGTATCGAAAAATTAAGATTACTTATTATTTGAAGTTATCGATTCCTCAAATTCTTCTGGGATTTATTATAATATCAAAAATAAAAATGTGTTAAAAAATTCTAGTTTTTCAAAAATAATCGAAATAAAATAGAATTGAAAATTAGAAATTTTCCCCAATAATCTATGTTTAATTTCGGAAGCTTTAAAAGATCAACAAATAAAATCGAAATATTTCAAATTATACTATTGATTAATGATTTTATTATATCTAAAATTAAAAGTAAAAAAAATCAAATATATACCAAAAATTTATAGACAATTGAAAATATTGAAAATTATCAAACATTTTAAAAATGATCGAATATTTAGTATTGAATATTGAAAATGATCAAAAATTAATAAGGAACTAAATTTTATTGAAACTTAATATCCTACAGTTAAAAATATACGAAAAATTATATAAGTCATGAAAATTATAAATGAATTTGAAATTTTAAGTGTTTCGATATTTAAAATTTTCGATAATTTGTAAGTTTTGATAATGATTCCAATATATGAAAATTTAAAAAAAAATGAGAATATTGAATACCATCGGAGTTTTGAAAATAAAATGTAAACGTTTTTCAAAATGATAGAACAACGATAATTATCGATAGTAAAAACTTATCGAAAATCGGGAATGATCGAAGATTTGGAATTATCGAAAAAACGCGCATTATAATACATATAGAGTAGCATCACAATTTGAAAATTAAAGTTATTCGATTCGATCACGGATTGATAATTCTTGAAATTAAAGAATTATCGAAAACCAAAATTATTGAAAATCAAGAATTATCGAAGAAATATCTCGCAGCGCAATAACTATAAACGAAGTAAATGATAATAATATTATCTTAATATTGTATATATTGACCAAACCCATGGGTATGGGTATGGTCAATATTATTGACCATACACATGGTATTTTTTTGGACTTTAATTGAAATGGCAGAGTACGACTCTATATGCCAGGTTGTACTTCCGAAGTTGGTGTCCCCACCAACTGTATATAAAAACACGTGTAATAAAATTACAGAATTAAAAACAATGTACAGTTATAACTGTACTGAGTATAACGATGACTATGCACCGAATCCCGAAGCGTCCACTTCAGACGAATTCTAAATGCAAAGTGATACACATGGTATGGTCAAAAAACTTTCTTTGAATAATATATAGGGATAAAGAGCTTTTATCGATTTTCGATAATCATCAATAGACGTTTCTTACCGAAAATCAATACTTGTCGAAAAAAAATTTTCATAATTATACTTTTATAAATTGAAATGAACACAAAATCAGATACTCTCTGAATGGGAAGCTTTTACTGCAAAATCTGATATCAATAATCGAATATCGATTTTCCCCCCAAAAAAAATTTATTTTGCCTTTATATAACTTTAGCAAGTATGTAAAACAAAGTTAAAAATAATAAATAAAAACAATAGTTTTTTTTTAAATCGTTGCATTTATTGTAGTTTGTTTGGTTTAAGTGTATTAACTTAAATCGGGGGTTTGGGGAAGGAACACATATTGTCAATTACATGTAAAATGCTTAAATTATAAAACTTATGTAAAAAAAAGAAATTATAGAAAAATAATGTCTATGATGAAAACAAAAATTTTATGGATGACATGGCTTAAATGAAATAAAAAAAACATACTTTAAACTTATGCACAAAATAAAACATAAATAATTTATTACTGTTTGTGTGTGTGTGTATATATAAGTGTGTATATGTTTACTAAACATAAAAAAATGTACAAAAAATCTTACTTAAAATTTACGTACTTTATTATTATTATTATTTAATTTAATATCGATTTTATTACTTATAAAGTATATACTTTGGTTTTACACTTTTTTGTGTGAGAGTGTCTCTGTGTTTGTTTTTCTCTTTTGTATTTTTACTTTTGTTTGTTTATTATAATAATTATTTCTTTTTTTAATCGTCCTAAACATAATCGAGTTGTGGTTTTTCTTTATTTTTTTTTTCTTTCGTTTTACTTTCAGTTTCCAAAACTAAATACTAAAATGAATGTTTGTATGTATATGTGGGTGTAGTATGCATGTATGATATTATGTCCTAAATGTATGTATGGTTATATAACTGCATGTGGGTGTGAGTGTGTGACTTTGTATGTGAGTGAAAATAGTATTTTACAAATGTTTTCCATTTCCTTTTGGGAGTTGTTGAATTTTTTTCTTCTCTTTTCTACTTTGTTTTGCCTTAATTTAGATGCATTTTGTTTTGTTTTGGGCCTTAAAACGCCTATTTGTTGAAATGTAGTTGAATTTTTCTTTAGCTTGTATCTTTTTTGCTTTCTTCTGGGAGGAATCTCTCAATCCACTGTTTCAGTTAAGGGGTTTTTTGTTTTTTGGTCTTTCATAAGACCTTATATCTTTGGTAGTGTAGTTGTTTTCAGTTTTGCTTACGAAAAAAGGTTATCTTTGCTAGTTTCCGGTTTACATTAATATCCGTTTCCTAGGAGTCATCTTAAGTTCGTGGGTTTAGGATATTCTTTTGCCTTTTTCCCAATGAAAGTTTGCTTAGCAATCTTCTTTTGTCCATATTACAAACGCCTCTCAACGTTCATTTTTGCTTTTTTCGCATTTTACGAATTCTACGATTTTTCTTTGTTTTCCTAGGGTTTTTCATTTTTGCTTGAGTTCTTACAAATCAAATCAAATTTTTTTAATTGGATTTTTGCCGATTTTTTCTCTTATCATCGCTGGCTACCATCGCTGGTTTCATGATGGGGATTTTTAAATTGAGGGTAGGTAGTTATGTGTTTGTTTGTGAGTTTTCTTCACCCAGCTTTTGTGGGCTCATGGTGTTGAATATGAGTTTATGTGTCATTGTTTTTCATTTAACTGGTCTTGATTATGGTCTTTGGAATAGTTTGTAGCAATTTTGCTCACTTACAATTCTAGATCGGTGTGATTGTTTGCTTCGGGTCCATACATATTGGCCAATTTGTCAAAGCGTGGACCCCAGGCTCCCAAGTAATCGTATTCTTGGCATTCATCATCAGTTCCTGGTTGGTGAAAACGAAAACAAATCGAAAAAAATTTATTAGTAATTTTTTATTTTTTTTTTATTTTTTCAAAAGCTTCTATTTAAATAAAAATTGTTTTTCATTACTTTTCTTTTAATGCTTCTTTGTATTTAAATATGGTTTAATGATTTCTATGCTCCTCATTTTGCTTATGCTTACACCCAATATTCGGCTGTATTAGAATGTAGTCTTAGGCGTAGGCCTGGAAAATGTTAATAAAACATACACATACACATTGAATACAATTTGTAAGTTGTAAGACATACAAATTTCATCTACTGTTCTAAGTTACTAAGTAAAGCTAACGGGATATTTTTTTTTTATTTAAAGTTTGCTATGTCATAGTACAGTTTGTTTAGCTTACGGTTTTTTACAAAGGCTTGTGAGTGCCACATATTACACACTACCTGCCTAATGGTCTTAACTACATCCTAAAAACTTTTCTTTTCGAACCTAAAAGTAAGAGAATCTTTCTTAAAAGCAACTAATATATAAAAAGTGTTTGTAATAAAAACATTCGAATCATATGCATCATGGAAGTAGTGTAATGGTCGCAGACAAAAAGTCTGTCATTACACGAAAACACATGCATTGGGAAATAGTACAGCTAATAGTGTGTACTATTAGCTGTACTAATAGTATTACTATAGGGTTGTGTAGCGTGGTTAATGTGGCATTTGTATCATAGATGCGTTTTCGCAGTAAACAAGATTCAAATACAACATACCAACGCACGGCCCTTGAAGCCATCACACCTAATATGGTTGAAAAGTCTTTTAACCAAAGACGAAACGCTTCCCATAGTGTTTGGTGTGTGTTGCGATCTCTGGCTTTCCTTTTCCATTTGCAATGAAAATCTCCGATCATTGAGCTCATCTCGAAAGAGTAACAAACAAAAATTGGGAATTTAATGATCTTCGCCCTAACAGATAAAAAAACTTGAAAACATTTATTTTGATTCGAAAATTTCTTGTTGTACTTTTTGTTCCCTCCACCATGGGATGGGGGTATGCCAATCTAGTCATTCCTTTGGTAACACCTCGAAGTATTGACCTGGAACCTTAGAAAGTACAAATATATTCTTGATCGAAATTCTGAGTCAATCTTGCCATATCAGTCCTTCCCTGAGTAAGTCTGTGAAAATCGAAATTTTGCACACAAACTTATTCTCTTATACATAAAAATCAATGTGTGTTTGTTTGTATGTTTGTGTGTTCCTTATAGACTCAGAAACGGCTGAAACGAATTTCTTGAAATTTTCACAGATGGTGCATAATGATCCCGTGGTGAAAATAGGGTACTACATTTTTTGATATCTGAAGGGGGGGCGGACCCTCCCCCTAACCCTAATTTTCAGAAACGCCAGATCTCGGAGATGGGTGGTGCGATTTAAGCGAAATTTTGTGTGCTCTCATATAGTACCCTAAAAATTAAAAATTTGGTAACCAAATTTCGGATGGGGCACCTAGGGGGGCCGCCCCACCCATAAACTTACCAAACATATATTTAGACCAATCACGACAATATGGGACTAAAATTAAATGTATTTACGATAAGAAAATGTATCTTATATTCAATTGTCGGACCAAGTGCTAGGGGGACCACCCCAACCCCCAAAACACCCCTAAATCGGACATATTTACCGACCATGGCAATATGGAAGTCAAATGAAAGGTATTTGCGAGTAGAATACGAATCTGATATCCAATTGTGGGATCACGTTTCTGGGGGTCCACCCCTTCCCCAAAACACCCCCCAAACAGGACTTATTTACTGGACGGACAAACGGACATGGCTAGATCGACTTAAAATCTCTTGATGATTAAGAATATGTATACTTTATGGGGTCTTAGATGCATATTTCGAGATGTTACAAACGGAATGATGAAATTAGTATACCCCCATCCTATGGTGGAGGGTATAATAAAAGGTCTTTGACAGGGATTACTCTCCTGTCAAGATTTTTATGCCCTCCACCAGGATGGGGGTATACTAATTTCGTCAGGGGGACATATTTACCGACCATGGCAATATGGAACTCAAATGAAAGGTATTTGCGAGTAGAATACGAATCTGATATCCAATTTTGGGACCACGTTTCTGGGGGTCCAATCCTTCCCTAAAACACCCCCAATCAGGACTTATTTACTGACCATGGGAATATGGGGCTTAAATAAAAGGTATTTGAGTGTAGAATTAGAATCTGATATCCAAATATGGGACCAAGTGTTTGGGGGGCCGCCTCTCCCCAAAAACATCCCCCAAAGGGGACAAATTTACGACCATAGCCATATGGGGCTCAAATGAAAGGTCTTTGGGAGCAAAGCACGAATCTGATATCAGTACTCGGGAAAAGTGTCTATGGGGCCACCCCACCCCCACAACAACACCCAAATAGTAAGTATTTGCTGACTATTGCAATATGAGGCTCAGGGGGTGAGGGGTTTTTAGAGAGGAACATGAATCTGATATATATTTTCAAGGCCAACTCACTGAACACCCCCCAAGCCGGTCATGTTTGCCGACTATGAAAATATGGGGCTCAAATTAAAGGTATTTGGGAGTAGACCATGTATCTGGAACTAAATTTATAGTTTTTGGGGCCAATACCCCAAACCGGACATATTTGGTGACTTTTGCAATAAGGAGTTCAAATGAGATTAGAAAACGAATTTGATATCCAATTTTGAGGCCAATGGCAATATGGGGTTCACATAAATGGTATATAGATATATGAGAATAGAGCACGTTGTTGATATATTGGTTGCCCAAAAAGTAATTGCGGATTTTTTAAAAGAAAGTAAATGCATTTTTAATAAAACTTAGAATAAACTTTAATCAAATATACTTTTTTTACACTTTTTTCCTAAAGCAAGCTAAAAGTAACAGCTGATAACTGACAGAAGAAAGAATGCAATTACAGAGTCACAAGCTGTGAAAAAATTTGTCAACGCCGACTATATGCAAAATCCGCAATTACTTGTTGGGCAACCCAATATTTTCCGGGCTTAGTGTTTGGGGGACCACCCCAATCCCCAAAACTTCCCTATATCGGGCATATTTACCGATGTCAATGTGAAACTTAAATGATGGGTATTATGGGGGTAGAGCAAGAATTTATACCCACTTTCGGGACCAATTTTCTGGGGGTCTACCCCTTTTCCAAAATACCCCACAAACAGCAATTTTTAGAGACCATCGCAATATGGGGCTCAAATAAAGGTATTTGGAAGTAGAATACGAATTTGATATCCAAATTTAGGATCATAAATTTAAGGCATCTTCCCAAAACACCCCCCAAAAGGTTAAACATTTTTCGACCATGCCAATATGTGGCTCAAATGAAAGATATTTGAGATTAAAAATCGAATTTGATAACCTATTTTGGGCCATGTGTTTGGGGGACGCCTTATCGTGTAAACTCCCCTAAACCAATGGCAATATGGGGTTTAAATAAATGGGTTTTGAAAGAAGAGCACGATGCTGACATTTTTTCAGGCCCAAGAGTCTGGGGGACCATCTCACCCCCAAAACACCCCTAAATCAGAGAAAACATGAGAATATCGGGCTGAAATAAAGTATTTTAAGAATGGAGTACACCTTACATCCAAACTTAAATTCGTAGACCAATAAAGATCATATGGGATTCAGATAAAGGCACTTATATTGCTAAACTGTGTGTCAAGCGATATATTGGGTTGCCCAAAAAGTAATTGCGGATTTTTTAAAAGAAAGTAAATGCATTTTTAATAAAACTTAGAATGAACTTTAATCAAATATACTTTTTTTACACTTTTTTTCTAAAGCAAGCTAAAAGTAACAGCTGATAACTGACAGAAGAAAAAATGCAATTACAGAGTCACAAGCTGTGAAAAAATTTGTCAACGCCGACTATATGAAAAATCCGCAATTACTTTTTGGGCAACCCAATACTTTTTTCGTAGCATGGTATTTCCCTAAAAGCTCTTTAATTGTCGGAAATAAATATTCCAAGGAAACTTTTGTTTCATATAAACTAAATCAAGGCGCAGCGGAGCGAGCCCGGGTCAGCTAGTCCCCTATATAAACCGATGCTCTGAACTGATTTCACAAGAACCTAGAGGCCTGAAGATTTGTTTGAAATTTAGCACGATTAAAAAAACTTTCTCATTTTAAACTAAATTCTCTTTTTCACCTTAAATAAAAATTTCCGCTAAGAAGTCATAACTTGTAAGAATATTTAAGTCCGAACCAGTGACTGTTTCAAGCTTTATTATTGTTTTCATAAAAAAGGAAGTTTATAACATTCATTGAGCATAAAACACAAAAGCAAATGGCCACATTGATATGGGAGCCACAGTCATTCAACCACCCACCCACCAAAAAAAAAAATTACCCCAACCGCAATTTACATAATGAATCCCAAGGTAACCTAACAACAACAATGCTGGCAAAACTTTATTTTTACTACTACGCAGAGCAATAATACTTGAGGTTTGGGGGGAAGGCGGTGGAAATTTCATTACTTTTGCTATATAAATTACAGGAGTTTTTTTATTATTATTATTTTTCTTTTTTTTTGGATTTTTATTTTTTATTTATTTTGTTTTTCTTTTGTACTGTCTTTCTTACAAAAAAAAAAACACAACTACCACTGCATCTAATAATTACGAATATTGAGTGCAATTTTGTTTTTGTTTTTCATAGTATTATTCGGAAGCATAATTTTGTACTAAAACTAAGTTTGTTGGATAAGAAAATGAACAAGGAGATAAAAGAAATAAAAGAACTCGTGTAACGGACTCACCTGATGCCAATGAACTCAAAGAGCCTGCGGTACTGCCGCCACCTTCATAGGCATAATTGCGTAAATCGTCGAATGGCGGTGCGTTCGGATCACCATCGGCACGTTTTTTATGTTCTTCAATGAACATACCGACATTGGGCTCTTGGCCGGGCATTAAAGTCATAACAGGATCTGAAACAGAGCAACAAGAGTTATGTGAATAGGAGTCTAAAGAATTTTTACAAAATCAATTTAAAGTTTTAAAAAATAAAACAAAAACAAGTAAAAGCGTGCTAAGTTCGGCCGGGCTGAATCTTATATACCCTCCACCATGGATCGTATTTGACGAGTTCTTTTCCCGGCAAAACAAGTAAAAAGGCGTTAAGTTTCGCCGGGCCGAACTTTGGACACCCACCACCTCGGGTGTATATATAAACCACCTTTCGTCAAATTCGGAGAAAAATTTATACCTTATGACCCCTAGCAGCTATATAGAAATATGTTCCGATTTGGACCAAATACTAATAAGTACAAGTCATTGTTCAATTGTGTAAAACAAAATTTTGCTCTTTTTAGTAGTTTTATCTAAAAGTAAACCGCTCTGAACCATAAACGACACGGAAGTTATATCGAAAGTTTTATCACAACTCACTGTCCCAAATTTCGGCAACATCGGACAATAAATGCGCCTTTTGTGGGCTCAAAACCTTAAATCGAGAGATCGGTCTATATGGCAGCTATATCCAAATCTGAACCGATCTGAGCCAAATTGACAAAGGATGTCGAAGGGCTTAACAAAACTCACTGTCCCAAATTTCAGCAAAATCGGATAATAAATATGGCTTTTATGGGTCTAAAACCCTAAATCGGAGGATCGGTCTATATGGCAGCTATATCCAAAACCGGACCAATCTGGGCCAAATTAGCGACGGATGTCGAAGGGCCTAAGGCAACTCACTGTCCCAAATTTCAGCAAAATCGGATAATAAATGTAGCTTTTATGGGTCTAAGACCCAAAATCGGAGGATCGGTCTATATGGCAGCTATATCCAAAACTGGACCGATCTGGGCCAAATTGGCGAAGGATGTCGAAGGGCCTAAGGCAACTCACTGTCCCAAATTTCAACAAAATCGGATAATAAGTGTGGCTTTTATGGGTCTAAGACCCAAAATCGGATGATCGGTCTATATGGCAGCTATATCCAAAACTAGACCGATCTGGGCCAAATTCGCGAAGGATATCGAAGGGCCTAAGGCAACTCACTGTCCCATATTTCAGCAAAATCGGATAATAAATGTGGCTTTTATGGGCCTAAGACCCTAAATCGGCGGATCGGTCTGTATGGGGGCTATATCTAGATATAGTCCGATTTGGCCCATCTTCGAACTTAACCTGCTTATGGACAAAAAAAGAATCTGTGCAAAGTTTCAGCTCAATATCTCAATTTTTGAAGACTGTAGCGTGATTTCAACAGACAGACGGACAGACGGACGGACATGCCTAGATCGTCTTAGATTTTAACGCTGATCAAGAATATATATACTTTATAGGGTCGGAAATGGATATTTCGATGTGTTGCAAACGGAATGATCAAGAATATATATACTTTATAGGGTCGGAAATGGATATTTCGATGTGTTGCAAACGGAATGACAAAATGAATATACCCCCATCCTTCGGTGGTGGGTATAAAAAGGATATAAGAAAAGATTTACTCTGCTATTAGAGCGATATCAAGATATGGTCCGGTTTGGACCACAATTAAATTATATGTTGGAGACCTGTGTAAGATGTCAGCCAATTCGAATAAGAATTGCGCCCTTTGTGGGCTCAAGAAGTAAAATAGAGAGATCGATTTATATGGGAGCTGTATCGGGCTATAGACAGATTCAGACCATAATAAACACGTATGTTGATGGTCATGAGAGAATCCGTCGTACAAAATTTCAGGAAAATCGGATAATAATTGCGACCTCTAGGGGCTCAAGAAGTCAAGACCCAAGATCAGTTTATATGGCAGCTATATCAGGTATTGACCGATTTGAACCATTCTTAGCAAAGCTGTTGGAGGTCATAGCGAAACACGTCGTGTAAAATTTCATTTCAATCGGATAAGAATTGCGCCCTCTAGAGGCTCAATAAGTCAAGACCCAAGATCGGTTTATATGGCAGCTATATCAGGTTATTGACCGATTTGTACCATTCTTAGCACAGTAAAATTTCATTGCAATCGGATAAGAATTGCGCACTCTAGAGGCTCAAGAAGTCAAGACCCAAGATCAGTTTATATGGCAGCTATATCAGCTTATGAACCGATTTGAACCATGCATGGCACAGTTGGTGGAGGTCATAGCGAAACACGTCGTGTAAAATTTCATTCCAATCGGATAAGAATTGCGCACTCTAGAGGCTCAAGAAGTCAAGACCCAAGATCGATTTATATGGCAGCTATATCAGCTTATGGACCGATTTGAACCATACTTGGCACAGTTGTTGGATATCATAACAAAACACGTCGTGCAAAATTTCATTCAGATTGGATAAGAATTGGGCCTTCTAGAGGCTCAAGAAGTCAAGACCCAAGATCGATTTAAATGGCAGCTATATCAAAACATGGACCGATATGGACTATTTACAATCCCAACCGACCTACACTGATAAGAAGTATTTGTGCAAAATTTCAAGCGGCTAGCTTTAGTACTTCGAAAGTTAGCGTGCTTTCGACAGACAGACAGACAGACAGACGGTCGGACGGAGAGTGGGTCGGACGGACGGAGAGACGAACGGATATGGCTAGATCGACATAAAATGTCACGACGATCAAGAATATTTATACTTTATGGGGCTCAGACGAATATTTCGAGTAGTTACAAACAGAATGACAAAATTATCAAAAAATATCAGCGGTGTTTTTCCCCTTCCTAATGCTGGCAACATTTGTGAGGTACTATGCCATGTAAAACTTCTCTCCAAAGAGGTGTCGCACTGCGGCACGCCGTTCGTACTCGGCAATAAAAGGCCCCTTATCATTGAGCTTAAACTTTAATCGGACAGCACTCATTGATGTGTGAGAAGTTTGCCCCTGTTCCTTAGTGAAATGTTCATGGGCAAAATTTGCATTTTGCATGATACATTTATTTTCTATTTTTATACCCTCCACCATAAGATGGGGGGTATACTAATTTCGTCATTCTGTTTGTAACTACTCGAAATATTCGTCTGAGACCCCATAAAGTATATACATTCTTGATCGTCGTGAAATTTTATGTCGATCTAGCCATGTCCGTCCGTCTGTCCGTCCGTCCGTCCGTCCGTCCGTCCGTCCGTCTGTCTGTCGAAAGCACGCTAACTTCCGAAGGAGTAGAGCTAGCCGCTTGAAATTTTGCACAAATACTTCTTATTAGTGTAGGTCGGTTGGTATTGTAAATGGGCCATATCGGTCCATGTTTTGATATAGCTGCCATATAAACCGATCTTGGGTCTTGACTTCTTGAGCCCCTAGAGTGCGCAATTCTTATCCGATTGGAATGAAATTTTGCACGACGTGTTTTGTTATGATATCCAACAACTGTGCCAAGTATGGTTCAAATCGGTATATAACCTGATATAGCTGCCATATAAACCGATCTTGGGTCTTGACTTCTTGAGCCTCTAGAGAGCGAAATTCTTATCCGATTGGAATGAAATTTTGCACCACGTGTTTTGTTATGATATCCAATAACTGTGCCAAGTATGGTTCAAATCGGTCTATAACCTGATATAGCTGTCATATAAACCCATCTTGGGTCTTGACTTCTTGAGCCTCTAGAGGGCGCAATTCTTATCCGATTGGAATGAAATTTTGCACGACGTGTTTTGTTATGATACCCAACAACTGTGCTACGTATGGTTCAAATCGGTCCATGTTTTGATATAGCTGCCATATAAACCGATCTTGGGTCTTGAATTCTTGAGCCTCTAGAGTGCGCAATTCTTATCCGATTGGAATGAAATTTTGCACGACGTGTTTTGTTATGATATCCAACAATTTTAGCAAGTATGGTTCATATCGGTCCATGTTTTGATATAGCTGCCATATAAACCGATCTTGGGTCTTGAATTCTTGAGCCTCTAGAGTGCTCAATTCTTATCCGATTTGAATGAATTTTGGCACGTAGTATTTTGTTATGACATCCAACAACTGTGCCAAGTATGGTTCAAATCGGTCAATAACCTGATATAGCTGTCATATAAACAGATCTGGGGATTTTACTTCTTGAGCTTCTAGAGGGCCCAATTCCTATCCGATTTGGCTGAAATTTTGCATGACGTATTTTATTCTTACTTTCAACAACTTTCATAACGTTCAAATCGGTCCATAACCTGACATAGCTGCCATATAAACCGATCTGTGATCTTGACTTCTTGATCCCTAGAGGTCGCAATTATTATCCGATATGCCTGAAATTTTTTACGACGGATCCTTTCATGACCATCAACAAACGTGTTTATTATGGTCTGAATCGGTCTATTGCCCGATACAGCTCCCATATAAATCGTTCTCTCTATTTTACTTCTTGAGCCCCCAATGAGCACAATTCTTATTCGAATTGGCTGAAATTTTACACAGGTCTCCAACATATAATTTAATTGTGGTCCGAAACGGACCATATCTTGATATCGCTCTTAAAGCAGAGCAAATCTTTTCTTATATCCTTTTTTGCCTAAGAAGAGATGCCGTGAAAAGAACTCGACAAATGCGGTCCATGGTGGAGGGTATATAAGATTCGGCCCGGCCGAACTTAGCACGCTTTTACTTGTTATTGATAATAACCCCTTCATCTATTCTGTTTATGAAGGTGTTATTTCACCTACCACCATATGGAAGTTTTATGCTATTAAAATAATTGTAGTAAATTTATGCCATCTCCATGGCAATATTTACATTTAGTATGTAGTAGTGGTTGTAGTAGTAGTTGCATACTTACACATAATTGGCATTTTCATGGTGGCCAACTCAGGTGGCATTGGTCCACCAATGGGTATTTGCAATGGCGTTATATCGAATGCAGTCATATCATCTTCGCCGCCACCCTCATCGTCATAGTTAATTATGTTCTCGCGTACATCATCGTCTGGGCCGGGATATTTAATATGCGCCTCACGTCGACGATTATACACCACAAAGACCAGAACCAAAACTAAAGTGGGCCATGCCCAAGTAGTTGTAGTAGTGGGCATTGCAAGAGTTTTAATGCCATAATTTACACAGATGACCCCCATGGAACACGTACGCAGATTATGGGCGATGTGCGTCAGTACAACGGGGTTGGTTGGCATGAAAAGTGGAATGATTGGGAAGAGAAAGAAAAAAATGCAAATTAATATGATTATGTAAATTTCAGAGAACCATTAATAAAAAAAAAAACACACACACTGTAAAAATAATCTGTTTACAGTTTTTATCCTACAATTTTCCAAGTAAAATTTATTTTAAAACTACTTGCGCTTCATTATCTCGAGTAGGAGAAAACTAAAATTTATGTTATTAAAATGTGGTTATACTATAAAAACATGCACACTGCAAAGAGATTAAAACATTGTTTTAGACTAGTACTTTTTTTTTTTGTTTAAATGTAAAAACTGAAAATGGGGTGTAAACCTTAAATTTAAATAGAAAAGCCGAAAAGTAGGCAACGTTTTTTATATAAAAAAGATTAGTTTAATGTATGCACTTAAAAGTAATTAAATATAATAGTTTTAAGTCTTTAATTCAATGAAATTATAACCAGTAAGAAAGCAAGTGTTGGGCGGTGCCCACTATATAATACCCCACATCTTACCTAGAAGTGCAAATTGGGCGATTTTGATAAATAGAGGCTATATGGATAGACTTAAGCATAGGTGCTTCAGATGGGTATTAAAACAACCCCTGCCAAACGTTGAGAAAATCCATGCAAAATTTTAATAACTACGGCTCTAAAAGTGCAAACCGAGCCATGCGTTTAAATGGGAGCTAGATCTTAATCCGAGCCGATCTCCATAAAATTATTGGGGCTGCATGGGTTATATCCAAATCTGAACTGATTTCTTTCAATTTCAATTAGGCTTCATTCCCAGGCCCAAAAATATATATCTGTACTTAATTTGGACATGATCAAAAACAAAGTTACCATCTGACTGACGGACGTACCTAAATCGAATCAGAAAGTGATCCTGAGTTGATCAGTAAACTCTTCAATGAATCTATCGCTCTTGCTTTCGGGTGTTACAAACAAATACATTAAGTTATAACACACTGTACGTACTGTGGTACGTAGAGAATAAAAATGAAAATCGAATCACAAATGTCTTCGTTAGTCGCAAAATACGACCAAAATTTAAAAAAAATAAAGGGTGATTTTTTAGCTATTATCTTTCTGATTTAAACACCTCGAGCACGTTATGTTTTTGTTTCACTCTCAAACATCTTCAGTTTGGTCTATAACTAAACCATGAATCGTCTACCAAACGAATAACGTTTGCAAATTATTGAATTTTATTATAAAAATGCGTGCTCTCTCAAGAAAGTTCATCGCGAGCTTTTTCCATTTTATGACCTGTTTAATCGACCCACTCAATGGGTACGCAAATAAGCAGAAATGTCGATTTTGAAGTGAAGATCAGCCAGAAGCATTGCAAGAGCTACCAAATCATCCAGAAAAAGTCACATTTTGGTGCGGTTTATGGGCTGGTGGCATCAATGGACCATACTTCTTCAAAGATGATGCGAATCGTTACGTAACTGTGAATGGTGAGCGCAACCGTGAGATGGTATCCAACTTTTTTTTGCCCAAAATGCAAGAGCTTGACTTCCATGAGATGTGGTTTTAACAAGACGGTGCCAAATGCCACACAGCACGCGTAACAGTGGACTTATTGAGAGAAAATTTTATTTCACGTTCGTTACCGGTCATATGGCAGCCTAGATAGTGCGATTTAACGCCTTTTGACTATTTTTTGTAGGTCTATGTTAAAGCTCATGTCAATACAGACACACCGGCTTCAATTGACGCGTTAGAAGACAACATTGAATCATTTATTAGTGTGATGCTGGCCGAAATGCTGGAAAGAGTAGGCCAAAATCGGACTTAGTGGATGGACCATTTGGGAGGCCACCGTAGCGCAGAGGTTGGCATGTCCACCTATGACGAAAAAATTTTCAACGATGGTTTTCCCTCTTAATGCTGGCAACATTTGTGAGGTACTATGCCATGTAAAACTTCTCCCAAAAAGGTGTCGCATTGCGGCACGCCGTTCGGACTCGGCTACAAAAAGGAGGCCCCTTATCATTGAGTTTAAACTTGAATTGGACTGCACTCAATGATATGTGACAATTTGCCCCTGTTCCTTAGGGGAATGATCATGGGCAAAATTTTTTTTTATTTGGATGGACCATTTGAGGCGCATTCACGGTCAACATTTCCACAAAATAATCTTTAAACATAAAATTATATTGACCATACTATCGATTCGAATAAAGATTTCATGAATTTCTTCAAATTTTAAGGTTTTATTTTTGAAAAAATTTCAATAGATCTTAAAAAATCACCCTTTATATAGCTGCGTCTTTATAGGTATTGAATGCATCTGCCTTTTCCTACCACTGAACCAGTAAAAGACGTCACCGCATCCGCCAGCCCAGAACCTAGAACCAAAGACGACTATCTGAAGATCAGACAGGCCAGCGCTCAGTTTACACAAGGAGTGCCCGACAGCATGTCGCCCGCTATCTAACCCAAATACCATTCATTCCTCGCACCGACAACTGACGCCTTCCATCAACGCCCACCGAAAGTTCCCGATTACTATAAAACGACGTTTGTCGTTTTTGAACTTGCGAGGGCCGAGCTTCCGCACCTACAAGGATCGACACCTCCACATGAAACAAGAATTTAACCAATAAACTCACCCTACTGTCAACCCTCGATTCTAATCAATCTGTGTTATCACTTAAGGTTTGTGGATCGGTAAGTTGACCCTGGGGACGACTGAACTTAGCTTAGCCTTCGACGCAACTACGTTACAAGGTTCAGGGTACATATTGTCTCGGCATAGGCGGAGCGATGAGATCTACGTCCACTAGGGCTCTGCAGACTATTCTAGATATCCGACCCACAGACATACAGATTAAGCGTAAGGCAGTAACAGCGGCTATGAGACTTAAGGTGGTGGGAGAGAGGATAGGAGCAGGTCATACGATCTTGGTATAATTGAGGCTACACTGGACTCGCCTCTCAATAAGACCATTGTTATGCGTACTGCGTGGCATGTAGAACCGCTTTGTTGAAATTTCATGTCATGGAAGTCAAGCTCTTGCATTTGGGGAAAAAAAAAAAAAGTTGGATATCATCCAGCGTAGCGCTCACCATTCACAGCTACATTACGATTCCCATCATCTTTGAAGAAGTACAGTCCAATGATGCCACCAACCCATAAACCGCACCAACATGTGACTTTTTCAGGATGCATGTGTAGCTCTTGCAATCCCTATGGCTGGTCTTCACTCCAAAATCGACATTTCCGCGTACGTACTCATTGAGCCCAAAATGAACTTCGTGGCTGAACAGAAGAAGCGCGCGAAGAATTTTCTTAACAGAGCACACATTTTGATAATAAAATGCAATAATTTGCAAGCGTTCGTTTGTAAGACGATTCATGGATAAATGTTAGACCAAACTGAAGATGTTTGACATTGAAACAAAACACGAAACGTGCCTGAGGTGTTTGAACCAGTGGTGCTAAAAAGATAATAACTAAAAAAATCAGCCTTTATATTTCGGTTCGCCTTAAATTTCGAAGATTTCTAAGACGATTTAACGATGTCCGTGTGTCTGTCCGTCAGTTTTAATCACATTGTAGCCTTCAAAGGTTTCAGTTGAATTTTTGCCCAGACTCGTATTTTTTCTATACGCATTTAAGTTCTAGAATTGACCTAATCGGACTATGTTTGGAGCTGCCAAATAGACCGACCTGGAATTTTATGGTCTTAGGTCCATCAGCTGCATTTTTTGTCCGGCTTCGCTGAATTTGTGAGTTGTACTAAGGGTTTTGACATTCGACTCGAATATGGTGTATATCGTCATATAGCAGCCATATTTTCATATATGTAGCTGCCAGATTGTCATATAGTTGCCATATTGTAATATAGCTGCCATATTTTCATATATGCAGCTGCCATATTGACCGATATACCGATTTAGGGTCTTAAGCCCGTAACTGGCGCGTGAGTAGTGAGTGAGTGTAGTGAGTGTAGTGAGTTTTATAAAACCCGTCCACGAAATATGGTCTAGATTGGAACATATTTCGATATAGTTGCCATATAGACTGGTCTGCCGATTTTGGGTCTTAGGCCTATAACAGGGGCATTTATTGTACGATTTTGCTGAAATTTGGAACAATGAGTTGTATCATGACTCCTGACATCTGTTCCGAGTATGGTTCAGTTTGGATTATATAAGACATAGCTGCCATGTGGATCGATCGTCAGCTCTAGGGCCCAAAGACTATAAAAGGCGGATTTGATATCCGATTTTGGTGAAAGTTTAAAAAATGGATTTCTCCAATTTTCAACCGAAATGTGTTTCAGGTGGGACGATACTTAGATATAGCTGCAGTATAGATTGATCAGCTAATTTAGAGCTTAAGCACATAAACGGCGCATTTTTTATACCATTTTGCTGAAATTTGAAAAAAATGAACTGCTTTAAGACTGCCGACATCCAACCCGATTATGGTCCAGATGGGACCATCTTTAAATATAGCTATTTTATTGACCGTTCTAGAGTCTTATCCCATCAAAGCAGCACTTTTACCGGATGCCGTTGAAATTGGGAACTGTTATTTTTAAATAGCTTCTTGGCACCTGAACCAAATATGATTAAGATTGGCCTATACTTGGATTTTAATATTGGTATAGTAGAGTTATAATAATAAAGAAAAATAAATATATGGTGGTGGCCGGTTCGGCAGAACTTAATTCGTCCTTACTTTTATTCTCTATTTTCTTTCTTATCCTCAATCTTTTATGAGCGTATGTGTTAGCTCTTAGTTCCCATTCATGGCTAACACCAATCTATAGTAAATTTTCTTTTTTATTGGTTTTAATCCAATAAAATATAACATTACACAAATTGAACTAAGCCTTTTTTTCTAATTCCAATTTAATTCCAATAGTTTACATTTTCCTTATAATCTCTAAAGTTCTCTCCTTCCTTGAGCTCATATTTTATATAATTCTTTTTGCATAACTACTTCAACATCCTTTATGTGTTGCGTTATTATTTCTTTCCAATTCTATGGTTGACCATCAACCTTCTATTCAGAAATTCTGATACACTTCATTGAGATTATGTGTAGGAGCATTTGCAATAAACCTAACTACATTTCAATAGAATTCAATGAATTTCTTTTGCAATGCCTTAAGTTATGCTACATATTCACATGAACATTTCCAACTCCCCCCTCCAAAACTATGCTAAGGCTTGTGGAAATCATTTGATGTAAAAGGGCCTTTTGAAGTAAGCCATATTAATAATAGCAAAAATTTATGTAAATAAAAACCATGTATGTATGCATGTACATATGTACAAATGCCTAGAGTTGAGGCAAAGTATTGGTTTTCTTGGGTATTTACCTAAAAGTATGCAATATTTGTGCAAGAAATTGAGTTTCATAGAAGCATTTGAAGTTATAGCAAGAAAAAATATAGAAACTTATAATTTGTGATAGATTGAATGTATAGACATTATTGGAGAAGGTTTTCTAAATGGAGTTATTGTATTTATGCCTATAAGGCTGAGCATTTGCCTCATTTGTTAGCAACATTTTTGTTTTTTTTTGAAATGACTTTTATCAAATTGTTTGTAGTGGAAAGTTTTCAGTGGAAACCTAATTCAATTTATATGTAATGAAAGAGTATCGATTGCAAAAGTTTATATTTTTTGTGATACATAAAACCATGTAAGTAAAGACCAATGAGGGCCTAAACCAAACTTTTGCCATACCCACAGAGAATGGCTAAATATTGTTTTGTTCAAAAAAAGGGGCTACTTTTAAGGTCAATTGAATTGCCATTGATTACCTTTAAAATTTACTTACCCCCCTAAAAGTAGGCCATATTTTTCTCCCCTCTGAAATTTAAATGCCATATTAAATGTTAAAAAAAAAATTATGTACATCTTTAATAATTACAAACAATATTGATGATACTTAACATCGGTAGCTGAATCAACATCCTTGATATTCGCAGGCCTGCCGACATTAACATGTCATCTGTGCCATTATATCGATGTAGTTTCACTTTTTGCCGTACAACCGCTCTCGAACATGTCTCTTAATTCGTTTTAATTGAAATGTTTGTGCATTGCCCGCACTATGTAATTTGGTCGTCTATCAGAGCCATGCCATCATCATTGCAATGATGCCGTTGCTACAGTAACTGCAGCCCACAACGGCAACGATGACAGCAGCCAAGCATAAAACTCCCCAATTCCGTTAATTAATTTTCGACTGGGTATAAAGAATGCTTAACAATATTATCTTATCGTTATGCATATAACATATCTGACATGGTAATGAGGAAAGAAATTTCTGGAAAAACACACACACACACACACAGGAAAAATATCATATTCGAAAGCTTGTAAACAATAATCAATGAAATCATTGTGAGGTTGCTGCACTCACTCATTCAAAGGAATGTCAAATGTGTGGACATCTCTGTGTGGGGAATGCTGGCAAGTTTAATAATTCTTGGCTTGATGGCTATGCTTTTATAGCCCCTTGTGCACATTTCTCCATTAAGTCGAATGTAATTAAATATTTTTTTTTTTTTGCCATTTGTTATTCGTTCATTATGATTTTTTAAGGCGAAATCATCAACGAGTTAAATCAATCGTTCAATAGGTTGTGTCATGGGCGGCAATTTGTTGTGACACCAGCAAATTCCTGCCACATGTATGTATGCGCCAATATAAAGGTTGGAAATAATTTGTAGCAAGCTTAAAAAAAATATGTTTTAATTAATGTTAAATATGCACTGGTCATTTGCCATATTAAAGTGATTAAGGTATGTATATTTAATTACAACAATATTTTAAATATGTAAAGAAAAATTTAAAGCATATTTTTAGGCAAATTTGTAGTTTGGCTACATATCATTTTGAATATTACTTTAAAGAGCGTATATATACCGATGCATAAGACTTAATTAAAAAATATTACTTTATTTTAGATTCATTAAAAACAATATCATGTTGCATACTTTCAGAGGTTTGCTGAAGTTTGTTTATTTTAATACTGATATAGAAACTGGAAGCATATTTTAAGGGATTTATATTGGCTTCCAAAAGTTGTACCTTAAATATACGAAAAGTTAGGAAAAATTTAACGTTTAACTCTTGAGAGAAAATTTAGAATTATAAAAAATAATAAAGCATACTTTTAGGGTTTCACTTTGATTAGGGTTTGTTGCATACAATTTTTTCTTTTATTTACTAGAATTTTGTTTGCTATAACAGTCGTTGCAAGGAATTTCGGTATTAGTTTTAAGATAAATAATGGTAAATATTGATGGCATGGTTTATAGTAATTTCGAATAATAAAAATAGAGGTTGACATAACCGCCTATGACGTCGAACGCCTGGTTTTAAATCCCGGCGTGAACATCATTTTATGGCAGTTTAATGGCAGTTTAATCTCCTTACCAATGCTGGCTACATTTGTAAGGTATCCTGCCATGTTAAAACTTCTCTACCAAGTGGTGTCGCTATGCGGCTCGCCATTCGGACTCGGCATAAAAAAGGAGGCCCCTAATCATTGAGCTTAAACTTTAATCGCACTGCATTCATAGATATGAGAGAAGTATCCCCTGCTCCTTAATGGTAGGTTCATTGGAAATTTAGTATTTGGTAATGAAAAATGCTGGTGGCACAGTTGTTGGAAGTCGTAACAGAATACTATATGCAAAATTTTAGCCCAATCGGACAAAAGCTACGGGCTCCAGATGTCAAATCGGGAGATCGGGCTAAATCACGTTATAGACCGATTTCAACCGTACTTAGCACGGTTATTGGACGTCATAACTGAATATTACATGGAAAATTTCAGCCCGATCGGATAACAATTGGGGCTTCTAAGGGGTAAATATTTCAAATCGGGACATCGGATTATATGGGAGCTATATCAAAATCTGAATCCACAAGATGTATCTGTGTGAAATAGTTGCGTTAGGCCCCTCCACATTTGTACTGAGCATGATTAACATTGGTCTATATTTAAATGGAGCTGCCATATATACCGATATCCCGATTAAAGTTCTTGGGACAACAGAAGCACGTTTATAACGCGATTTTCCTGAAATTTGAGACACTGGTCTGTGATGGGCTCCTCGACGTTAGTGTTCCATATGATCGGTCTACATTTGGATATAGCTGGCATATACCTAAACCGTTTCCAAAGACCCATAAAGTTTCCATTTTTATGGTGTAGGGTACACCACCACTGTGGCACAGGGTATTATGATTTAGTGCATTTGTTTGCCACACCCAGAAGGAAGAGATAGACCCATTGATAAGTGTACCGATTGACTCAGAATCACGTTCTGATTAGATTTAGCTATGTCCGTCTGTCTGTATGTCTGTCCATGTTAATTTGTGTACAAACTACAGCTCGCAATTTTCATCCGATCATCTTCGAATTTGGCGCAAAACTTTTTTTTTGCGTAGGGACGAAGCCTATTGAAATTGGAAATCGGTTCTGATTTGGATATGGCTCCCTTATATATGTTCTTCCGATTTGAACTAAAAATGCAATAGTTCGGTCATTTGATAGCCGATATTTTGCAGGAAGGTTTTCTCTTTACTCTCGACATTGCTGGAGAATTTCATAAAAAACTGTTCAGATTTCGATATAGCTCTCATATATCGCCCGATTTTCATTCCAAGAGCCACTGCAAGCGCATTTGTTGACCCATATTGCCAAAATAATGCTCAACACTTTCCTCGACAACCACCACAATATATGATAAGTTTGCTCAAAATCGGTTTAGATTTAGATGTAGCTACCAGATTTTGGGTTATTTGCAATAATGTTGTCATTTGGCAGCCGTTGTAATTACAGTTTGAACATATTTCCTCGAAATTTCATAGAGATTGTTTAACAACCCATCTGAAAACATCCGACCCCAACGGTCCCAAATTGATTCAAAACTTAACTTAAAGGATAGGTGTAAGGTATTATACAGTCGGCACCGCCCGACTTTTGTCCTTCCTTACTGGTTTTGTATAAGGAAGGAATAAGAAATATGTGTATGGTTTAAGTATAAGTGTATTGGAAATGTTGATTCTGGGGAACCATCGACTGACGCCAACAGAGCAGCTCATTTTTACGATGGATTACGCGCCGCCCGACTTTTTCTCTTTCTTACTGGTTTTGTATAAGGAACTTAGGTATAAGAACTATGTATATGGTTTAAGTCTAAGTGTATTGGAAATATTGATTCTGGGGAACCATCGACTGACGCCAGCAGAGCAGCTCATTTTTAACGATGGCTTTTTTCCAACAAGAGACATTCAATAAAGAATCAACGAGAGCTCACCATCAGCTCCCAAAACCAAACTTAAAGACTTCTTACTTAAGGTCTCACGTTGCCTAGGGAAATACAACAATACACCATCTCTGATGCATATATGAATTAACCGCATTTCGGCAAAAATACACCATTTACCTATACCAAGTACTTTAAATGTAATTGTTATATTGCTCCGAACGATCTATTTATCTGTTTTGGGGGGTTTTGAGAGGTGATGTGGCAAGTCTGACACTTGGTCCTATTTTTGGGGTGGGGTGATTTGTGTTTTTGGTTTACTATTAAGGTACAGACTTGTATAAAAATTCGCCTTTATCAGTTCATCCATCTCTTATATATCTCGGATGTACGGAAGAGTATGGGGATTCTACATCTTAAGATTAGGCCCCACGGATCAAAAAAAAGTTTGGTCTGAGTACCCTAAACCACTTTGGGGTTTTGCTCTGCAGTCCCTAAACCACAACCTTAAGCTGCAATTTCTCATCCCTAGATCATGCCCACAAAATTGTTCAACAGTTTTATCAATGAAGAATAAATGTTGCATACTTAAGAAAATTGTGTATTTAAGGGTGTCACATTTCGGATATTAAAAAATTCTGCATCAAATCGAAAAAAAGTTTATACACAAATCGTTGATTAATATTAAAACTCTTATTTAAACCCATTATGGGCCAGGGATAATGATTTTTCATAAACAAACTTATATGTAAAGGAATACTTACCCCAGGCTATTCAAAAATTAATGAAAAGATTTTCATATGTCAAGGCATTAATCATTAGCTTAAAAAAATTTTTTTGTTTTTAAATGAAGTTTTTTTAATAATATATAATAAGCAAATAAGTTTTTTTTTTTAATTCCAAAAACGTTGCCTACTTTTAGGATTTTAATATATAACAAGTATAGCCTACTTCTAAAGTCTTTAAAAACAGAAACAAAAAAACTACAACAGCATGCACTATTTTTAGTCTTTTGGCTTTCATAACTATTTTCTGGATTAGTTTAATTTTATCCCACTTTCTTTGATTTGGTATTTTGCTCCTTCAAGTTTTCATTCTTTTTGTACTTACGTATCAATGTACTGGAACACAGCACCAGGGCAATAATGAAGTCACGCGATGGTGTCAATACACCCGATGCCAATAATTCCAATTCACAATGCATACCCGTAAAGCCCATTGGGCATTGGCATTCATACTTTTTGGGTGGATTATGGTCACGACAACGGCCACCATTGCGACAGGGAAATGATAAGCATTCATTGTCATTGACACATGTACTGCCGGAGATTTTGTAACCAGCGGGACACCTATGTTAAGGCAAGGAGGGCTGATGAGATTTGGGTTTTTTTTTTTGGGGAGGAAAGCTAAGAACGGCATTGATGCCTCTCTCTCTCTCTTCAGGGGTAGATGTTAGTAGTGAGCGAAGGAGGTGATAATTTATGAAAGAAGAATTTTATTTTGCCGGAATTTCATTTGATTTTTTTTTCAGCAATAGTTTTGGTTTATTTTCTTTTTTGAAGTCAATCATAAAAGTTCATAATTGACTATTGGATTTTCATTGAGTTTTTTTTTTTATGAGTTGGCATTCGGTTTTATATTCCATTTCATTTGTTTTCATCCTATTCCACCACTGCTATTCAATGGGATTTATTAAAGTGGAATAGTGTAAAAGGATTTTATAAATTTGCAAAAAAAAAACAACGAAAGAATCGGATTATCCTATACATTTCTAACTAAAGCGCTCAAAAATTGATTAGTTATTTTAGTTCAAAGTCGTTGTAATATTTTTTTTTTATATTCCATTTTGATGACTGTTGGGTCATGAAATTTAATTATTCATAAAAATATTGAATGGTTTTTATTATGCAAATTTTATCGGGAGGTTTTTTGTTAGCAAAACAAGCTTATGTAGTGAAGGGTTATTGGCAAAGTTGGAAAATTTATGATCCTTTATTTTTATACCAATTGATATTTGTTTGTCCCCTAGTGAAATGAACCAAGTTGTTTGTACGGTGTTTGATGACTGCACATTTAGGCGGCTATTTGATTATTTTTATTAATAAAAACATATAACAGTTACCCAAAAGAAGTAACTTTGCCATATTTCAATACAAAATCTTAAATAGGTAAAACATATCAGTCAAGTAACAGCTGTTTTGGGTAAAGCCTTGTCCTTAAATAATTTCTCTCAATTGACATATGAGCTGAATAGATCCTGTTCAGACAGAAAGAATAAAAATTTATTTTTGTCTTCAATGAATGATCTCAGTTAGTTTTTGAACAAAAATTGGTCAACCATAGGTATTTTAACATCTACTTAAAATTCAACTAATTTAAAAATTATGGAAAATTTCCAATCTTCAAATTTTTGGGCGGAAGAGTTCAAATCTGCAGATTTTTTTTTAAGTGCTAAATATGGCACGATTAAGGCCGATAGCGGTGGAGGGGGAATAAACAACAAACTTTTCAGTTTTTCAGCTTATTCGCGTAGTAATTACGCCGTTTGACCTTAAATATTCGTATCGCACTTAAGGGCACCTATATCCCATTAAGGTCAAGCATAAACCATAATCAACACGAACGAGGAGAAGTTTCAATACGCGAGCAAGTAAATTTCAGAGAATTTGAATGAAAAACAAGTGAAAAGGGATTAAGATCGGTCGGGCCGAGCTGCCTATATGACAGCTATATCTAAAAATAGACCGATCTAATTCATATTTAGGTCAGATGTCGGGAGGCTTAAAATAACCCACTGTTGCAAATTTCAGCGAAATAACTAAAGCTTTTATGGTCCTCAGACCCTCTATCGGGAGATCGGTCTATATGGCAGCTATATCTAAATATAGTCCGATCTGAACCATATTTAGGTCGTATGTCTGGAGGCTTAAAATAACCCTCTGTTGCAAATTTAAGCGAAATCGGATAAAAAATAAAGCTATTATTACCTTCGGACCCTTTTTCGGGAGATTGGTCTATATGGCAGCTATATCTAAATATAGTCCGATCTGAACCATATTAAGGTCGGATATCGTGAGGCTCAGAAAAACTCACTGTTTCAAATTTCAGCGAAATCGGGTAATAAATAAAGGTTTTATGGCCTTCAGACCCTTTATCGGGAGATCGGTCTATATGACAGCTACATCTAAATATAATCCGATCTGAACCATATATTTGTCAGACGTCGGGAGACTTAAAATAACTCACAGTTTTAAATATCAGCGAAATCGGGTAATAAATAAAGCTTTTATGGGCTTCAGACCCTTTATCGGCAGATCGGTCAATATCACAGCTTTACCTGAATGAAGTCCAATCTGAACCATATTTGGGTCCTATATTTGGAGGCGTAAAACTACCGATTGTTTAAAATTTCAGCGAAATCGGTTAAAAAATAAAGATTTTATGGCCTTCGGACCCCTCATTGGGAGATCGGTCTATATGACAGCTATATCTAAATATTGGCCGAACTAATCTATATTTAGGTCAGATGTCGGGAGGCCTAAAATAACCCCCTGTTTCAAATTTCTGCGAAATCGGGTAATAAATAAAGCTTTGATGGTCTTCAGACCCTTTATCAGGAGATCGGTCTATATGGTAGCTATATCTAAATATGGTCCGATTTGGCTTGTTCAAGAACTTAACCAGCGTGTATCAAAAAGACGTATCTGTGCCAAATTTCAGCTCAATATCTCAATTTTTGAAGGCTCTAGAACGATTATAACAGACGGACGGATTGACGGACAGACACACGGACATCGTTAAATCGTCTTAGAATTTTACCACGATCCGAAATATATAAATTGATATTTCGATGTGTTGCAAACGGAATGACTAAATTAATATACCCCCTACCCCCTACGGTGGTGGGTATAACAAGTAAGAGCGTACTAAGTTCGGCCGGGCCGAATCTTATATACCCTCCACCAAGTATCGGATTTGTAGAGTTCTTTGCGCGGTATCTCTTTTGAGGTAAACAAAGAATAATGAATAAGAACTGTTATGCTATTGGAGCAATATCAAGTTATAGTCCGATTCGGACCATAAATGAATTTAATGCTGAACATTGTCGAAGTCATTGTGTAATATTTCAGTCCATTCGGATAAGAATTGCGACTTGTAGGGGCTCAAGAAGCTAAAACAGGAGATCGGTTTATATGGGAGCTGTATGAAGCTATAGATCCATTCAGACCATATGTTGGAAGTCATAACAAATCACTTTATGCTAAATTTTCGCCAAATTGGATAAGAATTGCGCCCTCTAAAAGCTCAAGAAGCCAAGACCCAAGATCGGTTTATATGGCAGATATATAAATTTTTGAACCGATTTAAACCATGCGTAGTACAGTTGTTGAAAGTGATATCAAAACACCACCTTCAAAATGTCAGTCAAACCGGACAAGAATTGCGCACTCTAGAGGCTCAAGAATTCAAGGCGCAAGATCGGTTTGTATGGCAGCTATATCAAAACATGGACCAATTTGGCCCATTTACAATCCCAACCGACCTACACTAATAAAAAGATAGCGTGCAGTCTACAGACAGACGGGCGGACATGGCTAGATCGACATAAAATGTCATGACGACTTTATGGGGTCTTAGACGCATATTTCTAGGTTTTTCAAACGGAATGACTAGATTAGTATACCCCCATTCTATGGTGGATGGTATATTAATAACACTTTTAAGACTTCAAGGGGTTATGTTGGGAGATCTGTCTAGAAGGCAGAAGTATGCAAACTGAACTATTTTCGGATTTGTATGCAATTCACTCTACGTGGTTATCGCTATAAGCGATAGCAAGTAGCTAATCGGAAGTACTTTAAATTTTAAAAGATTGTAAGATTATTTCAAAAATCAAGACTTAGGAAGACTTATGGGAGCCTTGACTGGTCATTGCAACGTTATGACATTGCGTCAGCGCTTTGATGTCTTGCTGGGAGGAACGACGAGGAGGAGTTGGAGATTGTCGAGCACCTGTTGTGTCACTGACGTAATCCAGGCCTCCTTCCGATCTTGGAATTAATACAGGCTCTTAGCTCTTTTGTCGGTGAGTTTTTATACCCTACATCAGCGCTGTGGTACAGGGTATTATAAGTTTGTGCATTTAAACAAATGTTACACACAGAAGGAAAGCAGATAGATCCATTAATACGAGTAAGTATACTGATCGACTCAGAATCACTTTCTGATTCGATTTTGCTATGTCCGTCTGTCTGTTCATATTAATTTGTCTACAAACTATAGGTCGCAATTTTCTTCCGATCGTCTTCGAATTTGGTACTGATATAATTTCGAAGGAGACGAAACCTATTGAAATTCGAAAAAATCGGTCTAGTTTTGGATATAGCTACCATACATATGTTCGTCCGATTTGGACTAAGATTACAATAATGTGGCCATTTGTAAACCGATTCTATCGATATTTGGCAGAACGGATTTTCTCTTGACTCTCGATATTAATAATGAATTTTATGGAAATTGGTTGACATTTAGATATAGCTCTCATACATATATATCGCCCGATTCTCACTCCTAGAGCGACTGCAAGCGCATTTATTGACCGATCTTGAAAAAATTTTCCACAACGCTTTCCTCGACGACTACCACAATATCTACGAAGTTTGATCGAAATCGGTTTAGACTTCGATATAGCTTCCATATATATATATATTCGTCAGATTTTGGGTAATTTGCAATAATGTTGTCATTTGTCAACCATAGTTAATCTTCTCCTGCTGGAGAAGATTATACGAGATGCGGATGTGAATAAATATGGCACACTAATCACAAAAAAACACATGCTACTTGCCTATGTCGACGACATCGATATCATAGGTCGGTCACCGGAAGCAGTAACTGCAGCCTTTGAAAGAATCGAAAGAGAGTCAGTGAAAATGGGTCTGGCAGTAAATGGAGATAAAACGAAATGGATGGTTTCAACTCCCAAAAAGCCTTGCACAACCGAGCAGATAAAATAAATGGAGAAAGTTGGGAACCACGACTTTGAGACAGTCAGTAACTTTATCTACCACGGCAACGCCGTAACCGAAACGAATGACACCAGTTTTGAGATAAAGAGAAGAATAATATTGGCAAACAGTTGCTACTTTGGACTAAGTAAGCAGTTTAGAAACAAGGCAACCTCTCCACAGTCGAAGATTACACTATACAAGACACTGATACTACCCGTGTTGTTATATGGTTCTGAAGCATGGGTACTTGTGAAAGCAGATGAGGCAGTGCTTGGAGTATTTGAGAGAAAGATTCTATGAGATATGGGCCAGTTTGCGTTAATGAAGAATATAGGCGACGTATGAACCACGAGCTGTATGACGACCATAGCATACTAACACGCACCGAAATACAACGGCTGCGTTGGCTGGGTCATGTTGTCAGAATGTTTGAAGAAGCTCCATCAAAGAAGTCTTTTGAAGGCAAACACAGTGGCACACGCAAACCGGGAAGACCAAAAACCCAATGGAAAGATCAAGTGGTGGGAGACACTTGGTGTCAAAGATTTTAGAATGACCGCAGAAGATCGAGGCGCTTGGAACGCTATTCTACGTTCGGCTAGTGGAACAAATATTCTGTCATAGCCAATCGAAATAAAGTAAGTAAGAGTATGTTATACTGCACTATGGGGACAGTGATTTTCTGGATTTTGTGATTAATCTTAAGGGAACGTTTATTTCAGGTTTGCCTTGAATCTTGATTAATGATCAATTATTTTACAATGGTTTACAATACGTGTTTCTTTTCCGGAGCATAGTTCAAAACTTCTACTAATTATCAATCATATTGTACAATATCATCAATACCTCTCTTCATGAATTATACCAAGAATAACCTACCTGTTGATTATCAGTATTTTCTTGGATTTTTTTTTCTTTAATTTTTTACATTTATACACATCGATTGGCATTTGCTAAACTAAAACATCGAAAGGCAATAGCTGATATTTAATACTAATTTGACATAATATTTATATATTAGAAATTTGGCATATCTAATAAATAGCTAATAACATATTTCGCATAAATATGTGTAAATATTTCTAAGTATGATGTTATGTATATAGAGGTAGAATTTGAGTCGTCTAATTTATGTATATATTTGATTTAAAATAATAGGTTTATGCATAACTATTAAATATATGCAAGATGTATATCATGAGTAATGGATTGGAAATTGCATATGAATGATGATATGACAAAATAGGATATGGTTATGTATTGAAATAATGACAGCTATGATTTGAAATAATCTGAGAATATGGTCATATGGAACTACTTAAGTCATGGTATAACTGTTTTATGCAAATTATGTTGCTTTTGTGAATGTTTATCTGATAGTTAATATCATGATGGATACATTGGTGAAGTCTATGAGATGAAGTGAGAAAAAAAAAATGTTTTGCTTTTGAATGGAAAGGAAATATCATGCATGCATATTCAATGAAAGGTGGAGAAAATATAAAGTTAATAATGTTAACGATTTGAAAATTTTAATGTTTAACCGATTTTTGCTGCAGTCTTAGATACATTGGGTTGAAATTGGTGAAATTCGATGCTACACATGGTCGGCTTGGTACGAAAAATTATGAATTGATGCATAATATTCTAAGTAATGATTTGTGGAGTGCATATGAGAAGTTTAAAAATTTCATAAGGGAATGTCAACTATTCAATATATACGAGTATAAAGATAACAACAATGTAAAAATATGATATATTTTTTTAACGCAAAAGAAAATTTTAAAAAATATATGAATGTATATGATGATATTAAGAATATGAGTGGAACACTTGGGAAGCACATAAATTTACAAATATGTATATATCGTATGTGATGATTTTAAGTAAATGAAGTAGAACAAATGGAAAGCACTTAAAAATCCAATGCAAAACATATGATGACATTATAAAACAATGAGAAAATAACCAGAAGGCGCAAGTAGTTTTCAAACTGATTGAAAGTACATATAAAATCAAAAGAAAGTGGAAATTTTCAATTTGCTCACTTAGAATGATTAGCAAGCAGACGAGAATGGCTGCCAAAGCACCCATGCTTAGCTTTAGTGTCTGTCCCTCCTGGACAAGTTCACAATTTTCGCCCCAAAATCCATCCGGGCATATGCAACGATAACGCATGCGTGGCTCAAGATTTATACACGTTGCACCATTCAAACAGGGCAAGTCTAGACATTCGTTGCGATCCATACAACCTTTGGCATCCGGTGACATGACACGTCCTTCGCCGCATCTTTAGTAATTAAGAGATGGAAATGTGTGTAGTGTTAGCCATGTGAAGATAGTAGACTAGGGTTATGTCAACAACAGCAAAGTGAAGTGTATAATGTGACAATGTATAATTAAGACAAGAGATAGGGAGGTTGGTATCTTCCTTTTAGCGGAGAGTAAGTGTAAATGAATGCAATGGCAAATGAGATAATCCTCTTTGTTCCAAAAAGGTTCAACGAAGGCATTAAGCAATGATGAGTATATGAATTGATGCAATAAAGCATAGATGATTATTAAAAAAAAATTGAATAAAATAAAATATTTAATATTTTATAATAATTTTAACATAAAGCGAATTATTTTTCAATTTTAACGAAATGTTCTTTAACCTAGTTTGGTACGTACAATGATTTAGTTGGCAAAAGTAGTTGTAGAACAAGTAAAAGCGTGCTAAGTTCGGCCGGGCCGACTCTTGGGAACCCACCATCATGGGTTCTGCTAAAAATTTATACAAACTAAGGGTTTGATTTTATTCTATATACCATACTTCTGTAAAACCATAAAAAATTAAGGATATTCGAGAGACCGGTTTATATATATGGAAGCTTTATCAGGTTATAGACTGATTTGGAACGTACTTGGCACAGTTGCTAGAAGTCGTAACAGAATACCGCATGCAAAATTTCAGTCTTATCGGACGAAAATTGCAGTTTGTAAGGGCTCAAGAAGTCATATCGGTTTATATGGGAGCTAAATCAGGTTGTTAACCAATTTAAACCATACTTGATAAAGTTATTTTAAATTATATCAAAACAAAATGTCAGCCAGATTGGATAACAATTGCGCCTTCCAGGTAGAGCTGAAAAAATATCGATGGCACTATCGATATTTAATTTTTTTGACTAAATATCGATCAATATTTTTCCGATGGGTACTATCGCAAATGTTATGTTTTTTGCAAAACTAAAAAAAGCAATCCGATACTGAATGTATCCTTTAAGATACATTGCGCCTATAGAGGGCGCAATTTTTATCCCTTAAACTAACATTTTACACAACGATTTCTCTCATGACTTTATTAACCTTGGTTTTATTTGGTTTGAGCATTGATATTGCTTCTATATAAATCCATCTCCGGAATTTTACTTCTTATTTTCGTTTTAAATATAGGTGATGGGAAATTAACGATAGTATCGATACTATCGATATTTATTATTATAACAATCGAAAATATCGAATGTTGCAACTATCGATAGTTTGTCAGTTCTACTTCCAGGGGCTCAAGATGCAAAATCGGGAGATCGGTTTCTATGGGAGCTATATTAGGTTATTCATCGATTTGAACCGTCCTTGGAACAATTATTGCCATAACAAAACACTCCGTACAAAATTTCAGCCAAATCGAATAACAATTGCACTTTCCAGGGGTTCAAGAAGTCTAATCAGGAGATTGGTTTATATGGAAGCTACATCAAAATCAATATGACCATTATGGCCCATATGATATCCTTTACGACCTACATTAATAAGAAGTATCTGTGCAAAATTTCAAGCAGCTAGATTTACGCTATCGTAACTTCGGCAGACGGACGGACGGACATGGTTAGATCGACTCAGAATATCGAGACGATCATGAATATATATACTTTATAGGGTCCCAGATCAATATTTCGAGATGTTACAAACGGAATCTCTAGATTGGTGTAACCCCCATTCAATGGTGGTGGGTATAAAAAGGCACTAAGTTCGGCCGGTTAAAAAATTCACCTTTTAATGTCCTAATAACATAAATCGGGAGATATATATCTCAGTTATATTCAAATATAGACTAATCTTAACCATAAAGAACAAGGATGACGACGGGCTTAACCGAGCTCATGTGTCAAATTTCAGCCAAATCGGACAGTAAATGAGCCTTTTTTGAGCCGAAGGCCATACACTGAGAGATCGGTCTATATTGAAGTAATATCCAAATATAGACCGATCTTGGCCATACTCGGCGCGAATGTCGAGGATCTAAAACAACTCATTGTGCCTAATTTCAGCAAAATTCACGTCAAAAAGTTAACATTTATGGGCCTAAAATCATAAATCAGAAGATCGGTATATATGACAGCTATATCCAAATATGGACGAATCTGGGCCGAACTGAACACTATTGCGCCTTTTATGGGTCCAAAACCTCAAGTCGTAAGATCGGTCTATACGGCAGCTTTATCCAAATCTGAAATAATTTGGGCAAAATTAAATTAAAATTAGTTCCTCGACACCCCTGGAACTAACACAACCCACTGTTCCAAATTTCATCGAAATCGGACAATAAATGTTTATTGCCTTTTATGGGCCCAAAACCTGGGCCGAATCTTAAGTATCCACTACCATGGGTTTCGTTAAAAGCCTTATTAAACCAGTGTGTATTTGAATTATTTTGTAATCAATCAAGAAGTTAAATCCGAGGATCGGTTTATATGGGGCTACATAAGTTTAAGGTTTAAGGAATCAGAAGACGACTCAGCTGTTGATGATGAACATTTGTCTGAGGAACTATCAATCACATCTCTAAAATCTGGAGGATTGCAGGAGTCTGAATATCCTTCTGCCACGGTCGGGACAGAAGGAGAAGGCGTTGAAATGGAACCCAACACGCCCTGTAAGGGGGGGTCAAACGATTGGAAATGGCTCAAGGTGTGAGCCCTTCCCAGCGGGGAAGAACGTAATTCAAAAGGTACTTCGACAGCAGCAGGTACTGAAGCATCTAAGCAGAAATCGTTCACACCGCAAGTAACCAGTGGAAGAGTGATTACACTGCTTTCTCAACTGCCCCTGGGTGCGTAAGGAAACTCATCATGACAAGATCGAATGAATCTCGTGAGGACGAACTCCAGGCATACCCAGAGGACGGGACCAACGAAACAATAGTAGAAAATCTTAATTCTGACTATGATCCGATGTCTGCAGATAAATCTTCACCATTGTAAGGCCAATTCGGCAGCACTTAAGGTTCTTCTGATGGCAGGACGATTTGACGTTGTCTTATCCAGGAACCATGGGTGTGTTGAGGAATGATTCGTGGACTAAGAATTCCTTGACTCTTACTCAAGGGAACAGGGAATGGAAGACACTGAGCCTGCATTCTTGCAAAGAGTAGTCTTAGTGATTTTCTTTCTTTAAGATTCAGTAGTAGCCAGCCTTGACATAAATAAGTCTTATTACAAGCTAGGTGTCATCTCTGAATCGTATGCCATATACGATTCAGAGATGACACCTCAAAGCATGAAGTTGCTGGTTGAAGCCGCATAAATCTCTTCAACAGACCGAAAGCAGCAAGGACACAGCACGATTGGAAAGTCTATAAGACTGAGCTAAGTAAATACAAGGGCGAGCTGAAAAGGGGAGAAAGGCTAAAATAGGTTGTCACTGGAATGCTATCGTCGTACAGTGTTGCCCAATCAAAAATTTTGGAAATATTTCTGGAATTTTTGAACGGATTGAGATATGGACAAGAAACTTAACATAAAAATATACAATGGCAGCATTTTTTAACATGAAGATGCTTTCATAAATGTAAAACCGACGTCAATCACGAATAGGGCTAGAATTTCCAGACATCAACACTACCGAAAGAAAATTTTTTAATAACTTACCTACTAAAACATGCATTATTGCAGGCTTGGGAACTATAGATCATAAATTTTTTTTGGACTGTATGTTCAGGGTATAACAACAAAAATATTTGTATATACCCCCATCATAAGATAGGGGTATAGTATTCTAGTCATTCCGTTTTTCACACCTCGAAATATTGACCTGGGACGCCATAAAGTATATATATTCTTGATCGTCTCTAAATGCAGATTCGATCTAGCCATATACATCCATCCGTCTGTGGAAAGCACGATAGCGGTCCAACTAGTGAAGCCAGCTTCGTGAAATTTTTCATACATACTTCTTTTTGATGTACGTCGTTTTGGATTGAAAATTTGGATATAGACAACATATATACCGATCCATCGATATGACTTTGTTAGCCCCTATAGAGGGCAATTCTTACCCGATGTGGCAGAAATTTCGCACAGCGACTTTTACTACAACCTTTCACATTTGTGCCAAGCATGGTCTGAACCGGTCTATAACCTGATATAGCTCCCTTGCAAACCGATTCCCCGAATGTACTTTTAGAGCCCCTATAGTGCCCTTTTATTAATCGATTTGGCTGAAATTTTGGGATGTGATTTCTATTATGACTTTTGAGCCGAGTAAAACAATCTCAATATATTACTTCATGAGTCCCTTAAGTGCGCAACTCTTATACGATTTGACTGAAATTTTGCAAAATAACATCAACTATGATCTCCAGCATCTAAGCCAAATATGGCACAAATCAGTCCATAACCTGACATGGTCCATAACCCATACCATAGTAATTCTTATCCATTATCCTTTGTTTGCCTATAAGGAGATATCGGGCAAGAACTTGACAAATGGAGGGTATATAAGATTCGACCCGGCTGAACTCAGCATGCTTTTACTTGTTTTTACAATAACTTCCCAAACTAATTTTTCCAAATTTTAATTTTGCTAGAATTCTGAGATTGATTCCCTTTTCCAAGCTAAATGGCTTTCTTGTGTTTGTACAAATTTATTCTTGTAGGACCAGGAACAGTTAAGCCCAAGTTTTATTCAACATTGTGTTGATGTTGTGATGAAATGTCAGCTGAATTGAATTGTGGTATGAAAGATACTATGAATGGAATGTAACAATGAGGGTGTGCCTACAAATGTGTAATGCAAAACCAAAAAGTCTCAATGATGTTGATAATGTTAGTGTATGAAATTTTTCACATCATAAAAATTAGTGGCTTTTTCCACATCTCTACCACTTAACTTAATTAAATCTCTGTCAACAGAGAGAAAAAACAACACAAACTATTTTATCAAATTATTTGATATTTTCCCTTGCTTTGATGTTCCATTCATACTATTTTTTTGCATTTTGCCCCAACGTGAGATCATTTAGTTATTGAATGGTTGGTTAGCTACCTGTTTGGACATCTTTGTGGTGTGACCAACAACCTTCCAAGCACACAAAATGCATTTTATATTTTTATCAGTTCATTAATTGGAGATGGTAATAACCGGTAATACGATTTCGTGCTGTGTATGCCAACAACATGAATTCAAATGAAAAATGGGATTGGAGTGCATTATGGTGCCAGAATTTAATGAAGTGTGATTCGATTCATTGGGGGCATGATGACAAGAAACATGATGCTTGGTGTTGTTGTATTGTTTTTCTTTTTATTGATTGTAAAACATTGTTTATAATGAAATTACACATTCGTTTTGATGTAATCAATAGCAGGGAAATGTATTCCTATCAAATTAAAGATTTTTTAAGAATTTTGTTATATACAAAACTATCATTTATGTTGTTGGTAATATACTTGATAAGGCTATGGTTGACAATATTAGCGAATTTTGATATCATGGTTGCAGCAAAAGAACAAACACTTTGGAAGAAACGAGAACAAGCCTCTAGCACTAGAATCGAGTAGGCAACCAAACCTCCTGACGAACTATTTACCATTGGGTGGGAGTATACTAATTCAACAACTTCAACAACTATGTTAAGTATGATACAAATCGGTTCATAATCTGGTATAGCTGTCATATAAACCGACCTTGGATCTTGACTTCTTGAGCCAATAGAGCGCGTAATTCTCATCCGATTTCGAAATTTTGCATGCGGTGTTCTGTTATGACTTCCGCTAACTGTGCTAAGTATGGCGCAAATCGGTACATAACCTGATATAGCTGCCATATAAACCAATCTGGGATCTTGACTTCTTGAGCCTCTAGAGGGCGCAATTCTCATCCGATTTGGCAGAAATTTTATACAACAGCTTCCCTCTTGAACTTCAACCTACGTGTTCAATATGGTCTGAATCGATCAATAGCTTGATATAGCTCCCATATAAACCTATCTCCCGATTTTGCTCCTTGAGCCCCTACAAGGCGCACTTCTTATCCAAATGAACTGAAATATTACACAATGACTTCTACAATGTTCAGCAATGTTCGAATCGTACTATAACTTGATATAGCTCCAATAGCTTAACAGTTCTTACTCAATACTAGCCGAACCGGGCCCGCTCCGCTGCGCCTTCTTTAACTCTCTTATATTTTTTTTTAAAGTAGGGACACTTTGCCCTGATTGCGGATATCGAATTCCTGCCATTGTAGCCTATGACGCTGAACGCGTTCGAATCCTGGCGAGAACATCGGAAAAAAGCGGTGTTGCCCTTTTAATGTTGGCTACATTTGCGAGGCACAATACCATGCATGGTGATTTAAAAAATGTTCCCCAAAGAGGTGTCGCTCTGCGAGACGCCGTTTGGAATCGGCTTTAAAAAAGGTCCCTTATCATTGAGTTTAAACTTGAATCGGAAAGCATTCATTGATGTGTGAGAGTTTGAACCTTCTCGGTTCCTGGTGGTAATGTTCTTCCTTAGGGTAATGTTCTCACTAAGGGAGGGATGGCACCTCAGACATTTCGACTCAAATATGGACATCAAATTCGTGCTGCACTTCCAAAACCCCGATATCTAAAATTATATAGCCAATGTTTCCTTCCAGACAAACGTATACAATCTATGAAAATTTTAAGAAAATCGGTTCAGCCAAGTTTAATATAGTCATAATGGGTCTAATGGCGTTTTTGAGGGCGTTTTAATTGCGTTCACTTCCATCTGATTTTGTATGCCAGATTCGAAATCTACTCCCGAATACCTTTCATTTGAACTCCATATTGAAATGAACGTCCAATATATCTGTTTGGGGGAGTTTTGGGGTAGGAGCGGCCCGATTGGTACTTCGACTCAAATTTTAATAACGTATTCGTATTCTACTTTCCAATACCTTTCATTTGATACCCATATTGTCCCGATCGATCCACTTTTGATTTTGGGTTGTGAGTTTTGGCATAAGGGGAGGGTCCGTCCCCCTTACGATACCAGACCAACCTATACAATATGCAAAAATTTCCAGAAAATCGAATCTGCCGTTTTTCAGTTTATAGGGAACCAAATCTCATTTATCAGTGATTGGCTAATGTGCCCAGTTTGAGCGTTTTTTGGGGGTGGGATGACCCCTATGCTTCGATATGCATTTGAATGCTAGATCCCCTATCTACTCCCACATACTTTTCATTTGATGTCCATATTGTCCTTATCTATACACTTTTGATTTTTGGTGGTGTTTTGGGGGTAACGGTGAAGGGTCCGTCCCCTTCCGTTATCAATAAATTATAAAGCCTATTGCTACTTCCTGACCATATTCGTGATCTGCTCCTGAATACCATTCACTTGAGTCCCATATTGTCATGATCGTCAAATAAACCCATTTTAGGGGTTTTGGGGCTGGGGCGTCCCCCCAGGTACTTGGACCCAACTTTTATTATGAAAATCGTACTCTACTCTTGAATAACTTTCATTTGAATCCCATATTGTCCCGATCGGTCCACTTTTATTTTTGGGTAGTACTTTTGGGGTAAGGGGGAGGGTCCGCCCCCCCTTCCGATATCAAAAAATTATATAGCCTATGTTTCCTTCCAGACCAACCTACATAATCTGTGAAAATTTCAAGGTAATCGGTTCAGACGTTTTAGAGTCTATACGGAACAAACAAACAGAAATTGAATTTTATAGATAAGATTCTTTGTTTGCCTAAAAAGAGATACCGCACATAGAATTCGACAAATGCGATCCATGGTGGAGGATATATAAGATTAGGCCCGGCCGAACTTAGCACGCTCTTACTTGTTTTGTATTCTAATGAACAGGCAAAAATTCATTTGCAAAAAATTAAGAAAAAATACCTATGTATAAGAAACTGCAGGAGATTTCACATATATCAAAATCCATATAATGTTTTAGCTTTATGATAAGAGTTGCCCAATATGCGTTGCATAAATTCTGTTTAAAAACCACATGTTGCCTCTAAACCTAAAAAAAAGTCTTTGCCTATTTCCTTTTCAAAAATTGTTTATTAAGAACCATCTTAACTTAGCCTTAAAAAAATCCCAAAACTGTGTGTAAATCGTACAAAGTAGCCTAGATACACTTCCGATGATATTCGTCTGTTTGGCCTTAAGGTTTTTTTAAGGACAAATCTAAGACGGAGGACTTTAAATAAGCAAAACAACAACAAAAACTTTTTAATTTGATTTTTTGTTAAATATTTAGTCTGTTTTTCTGTTACATGACTGTCTGTATCCAGGGAAGGTTTGATGTTGTCGAGGATTGTTTTTGCTTTTGAGTAGTTAAAGCCGAACAGCTTTGTTAGCTGTTCTTTTTTTTGTGTATTCGTGTGTTGTTTTTCTAATTTTAATTGAAGGGCCGTCCTGGGGATTAATTCCAATATGTATTTTGTGAATGTATGCTCACTTGACTTAAAAGAGGATTAAAACGCTTTGTTTTTTATGTTTGTATGGGTATGATGATGGGACCCGGCTGTTGTCGTCCTCTTTTGTAAGTATAATCAATTTTTAAACAAACACCCAGACGTATCAACACACGTACTACAAAACGAGTTTTAGAATGACGAAACTTTACATTTTAAAGAAAAACAAGTAAAAGCATGCTTAGTTCGGCCTGGCCGAATCTTATATACCCTCCACCATGGATCGCATTTGTCAAGTTCTTTGAATGACTTTTTCAAATATATTTGAGCTATATCAAGTAATTGACCGATTTGGACCGTACTTGCCATGGGTGTTAGGAGTCATAGAAAAGCACCACCAACAAAATTTCAGCCAAATCGAGTAATAATTGCGCCCTCCAGCGGCTCAAAAAGTCAAGCTGGAATATCGGTTTATATGAGAGTTATATCATGTAATATACCGGTTAAGACCATACTTGGAACAGTTGGTGGAAGTCATACCAAAACGACATATGCAAAATGTCTACCATATTGGATAAGAATTGCGCCCTCTAGAAGCCCAAAAAGTCTAATCGGGAGATTGCTTTATATGGCAGCTATATGAGGATATAGTCTGATTTAGACCATACTTGAGACAGTTGTTGAAAGTTAAAATAAAACACTTCATGCTAAATTTCGGCCAAATCCGATAAGAATTGAGCCCTCTAGGAGCTCTAGAAGTCAAGACCCAAGATCGGTTTATATGACAGGTATATCAGGCTATTAACCGATTTGTACCATACTCGGCACAGTTGTTGAAAGTGATACCAAAACGACATATGAAAAATTTCAAACATATTCCATAAGAATTGCGCCTTCGAGAAGCCTATGAAGTCTAATCGGGATATCGGTTTATATGGCGGCTATATCGGGTTATGGACTGATTTAGACCATACTTGACACAATTGTTGGAAGTCAACCAAACGATATGTGCAAAATTTCAGCTCAAATCAGACAAGAATTGCGCTCTATAGAAGCTCAAGAATTCAAGACCCAAGATCGGTTTATTTGACAGCTATATCAAAACATGAACCGATTTGGCCCATTTACATTCCCAACCGACCTACACCATTAGGAAGTATTTGTGCAAAATTTCAAGCTCCTAACTTTACTCTCTCGAAAGTTAGCGTGCTTTCCACGAACGAGCGAACAGACGGACGGACATGGACATTTATATACGGACATTTATATACTTTATGGGGTCTTGGATGCAAATTTGGAGGTGTTACAAATGGAATGACGAAATTAGTATACCCCCCATCCTATGGTAGAGGGCATAATAATGCGGCTTTTCTTTGGGAATTTGTTTATATAAATATTTACCTCCACTATTTATAAAACCCACCGTAGGATAGGGATTCCGTTTGCAACACATCGAAATATCCATTTCCCACCCTACAAAGTGCAGAGCACAAGTTCTTCCGCGGCCGGACGCGTCTTGGAGATCATATTGGTGAAATAAAAGAGACAAACCTTATAACAATGATGTGCAGCAGGTAGTATAACTGGAGAGCTGTGAAAACTTTTGTCAAAGGAATTCTCAGGTCAAAGAAAAAGGGCCTTGACGCGACATCAATGATTCAACTGCTATATGGAGGGGGCACCTGGATGGATAAGGGAATCCATCTCCAAGTAATGCGAGAGAGGTGCCGATTTTGTTTGTACATGCCGAGAGAAAAAAGGTGAGTTTTCAAGCCCTGCAAAACGACAAAAAACAGCCTACAAAGCACATATGGATCGTCGCACATATGGATCGTCGCACATATGGATCGTCGATATAGCGATGTTTGTTCGTCTGTCTGTCCTTGTTCGTCAGTTGCAATCACGCTACAGTCTATAAAAATTGAGATATTGAGCTGAAATTTTCCACATTCTGTTATTGGGTTGCCCAAAAAGTAATTGCGGATTTTTTAAAAGAAAGTAAATGCATTTTTAATAAAACTTAGAATGAACTTTAATCAAATATACTTTTTTTACACTTTTTTCTAAAGCAAGCTAAAAGTAACAGCTGATAACTGACAGAAGAAAGAATGCAATTACATAGTCACACGCTGTGAAAAATGCCGATTTGGGGTTTATACCAAAATGCCGATTTGGGGTCTAAAGCCCATAAAACCCAAATTTTTTAATCAGATTTTTCTTAAATTTTAAACAGTGAGCTGTATTAAGGGCCCTGAAATCCGACTCGAATATGTTGTATATCGGACAATTTTTTCATTTATAGCTGTCATATAGACCGATATGGCCATTTAAGATCTTTAGTCCGCAACAGGCGCATTTACTGCCCGATTTCGCTGAAATTCAAAAGAGAAACCTTTATTATACCCATCAAGATACTACCAGTTTAAGGATCATATCAGGCCATATTTATATATAGCTGCCATATAGCCCAGCCAGCCGATTTTTTCGCTCTTGTGCCTATAACAGTCAGTCAGAGGTTAGCGCAGAGGTTAGCATGTCCGCCTATGACGCTGAACGCCTGGGTTCAAATTCTGGCGAGACCATAACAAATTGTCAGCGGTGGTTATCCCCACCTAATGCTGGCGATATTTGTGAGGTACCATGTAAAAAAAAGAGGTGTCGCACTGTGGCACGCCGCCCGGGCTCGGCCATAAAAAGGAGGTATTTTATCATTAAATCGGACTACGCTCATTGATATGCGAAATGATTGCCCCTGCTCCTTAGTGGAATGTTCATGGGCAAAATTTGCATAAACCGATCTCCCGATTTGACTTTTTGAGCCCCTGGAAGAAGCAATTTCTGTCCGATTTGGCTGCACGTAGTATTCTCTTATGACTTCCAACAACCGGTCTATAACCTCCCATATAAACTGATCTCCCGATTGGAACTCCAACAACCGTTCTATAACCTCCCATATAAACTTATCTCACGATTGGAATTCCAAACAACCGGTCTATAACCTCCCATATAAACTGATCTCCCGATTGGAATTCCAACAACCGGTCTATAACCTCCCATATTAACTGATCTCCTGATTGGAACTCCAAAAACCGGTCTATAACCTCCCATATGAACTGATCTCACGAATGGAATTCCAACAACCGGTCTATAACCTCCCATATAAACTGATTTCACGATTGGTCTGTTATGACTTCCAATAACTGTGTCTAGTAGGGTCCAAATCGGTATATTACCTGATATAGCTCCCATATAAACTGGCTCCCGATTTAACTTCTTGAGCACTTACAAGCTACAATTTTTGTACGATTTGACTGAAATTGAGTATGAAGTGTTTTGTTATGACTTCCAATAACTGTACTAAGTGCGGTTCAAATCGGTGAAGAACCTGATATAGCTCCCATATAAACCGATCTCCCGATTTGACTTCTTGAGACCTTATAAGCCGCAATTTTGGTCCGATTTGGCTGAAATTTTGCATCTAGTGTTCTGTTATGACGTCCAGTAACTGTGTCTAGTACGTTCCAAATAGGTCTATAACCGGATATAGCTTCCATATAAATCAATCTCGCGATTTGACTTC